>NC_134835.1:15074500-15128971 GCF_004210375.1 Tachypleus tridentatus
ATCAATATGTATTTCAGTTGAATTCTATGTATCAATATGTATTTCAGTTAAATTCTATGTATCAATATGTATTTCAGTCCAATTCTATGTATCAATATGTATTTCAGTTGAATTCTATGTGTCAATATGTATTTCAGTTGAATTCTATGTATCAATATGTATTTTGAATTCCAAAGAAATTCTAATTTAATTCTTATAGGCACTGGAACAGTAACAGGTGACACAACCACTATTAACACGCGGAATTGGAATATATATATATTATTATTATTCCTATTAAGAGTGAAAATAACAACAAAATCCAACGTTAGTTTTATTATTGATTGTAACTGACCGTCATAAGACACCTTCCCTGACACAGTTACTGTTGAATCCAGTCGGTTAATGTCTGTAACGAAAGTTAGCTTCTTCTAGTGTGGTATTATGTAAGAATTTCTCTTGGTGGTGTATTAACATTAATATTTAACGTAAAGCTACACAATGTGTTAGTTATCTGTGTTCTATTTACGATGCAGGATCAAATCCTGGCTTTTAAGCTCTTACTGTTCTCGGTCATTCTCTGGGGACAACAGTAAAGTATTTTGGCTACTTTGACGAGGTAGTACTCATCTAAGAGCTAAAATTAAAATTTCGAAAACGAAGTTCTGTGAACAGTCTGTTTTATGTCGAATAACTACTTCCTGTTTTTCTAGCTGCTAAACAAAACGAAAATAAATACAGTAAAAATATTTCTGTGGCATTTTATACCTACAGATCTGATCGATTCAGTTTTCGAGAAACAAAGTTTTGCAGTGTTTTCGTAAACACTGTTTAAGTTGTATGATTTTCCTAAAGAAATGTGATGCTATATCAAAACTGTTTTGTGGACATAAATAGTTCATATATTTACTCAAACCCCAGTAAAATGATATAAGGAGGCACTTGATGCAAGTTTTCACATACATTCAAAATATTTTTATTACTCTTTTGTCATGAGCCTTTGTTTATTTGTTTGTTTTTGGAATTTCGCACAAAGCTACTCGAGGGCTATCTGTGCTAGCCGTCTCTAATTTAGCAGTGGAGGACTAGAGGGAAGACAGCTAGTCATCACCACCCACCGCCAACTCTTGGGCTACTCTTTTACCAACGAATAGTGGGATTGACCGTCACATTATAACGCACCCATGGCTGGGAGGGCGAGCATGTTTGGCGCGACGCGGGCGCGAACCCGCTACCCTCGGAGCACGAGTCGCACGCTGTAACACGCTTGGCCATGCCGGGCCGTCAAAGATATTGTAATTATAATATTACATTAAAAGCTGAATATATCTTACGTAGTTTACAAGGATATTCACTGTCATACTGAAGGTTCTTTTATATATCATTTTGTGATATATAATGTAAAACACGAATGGGATATATATCATTTTGTGATATATAATGTAAAACATGAATGAGATATATATCATTTTGTGATATATAATGTAAAACATGAATGGGATATATATCATTTTGTGATATATAATGTAAAACACGAATGGGATATATATCATTTTGTGATATATAATGTAAAACACGAATTGGATATATATCATTTTGTGATATAGAATGTAAAACACGAATGGGATATATATCATTTTGTGATATATAATGTAAAACAATTCGTGTTTCACTGGACTTGTTTTCTCAATGTTGTTGGTTGATGAAGGTTTTCCAACCCACAGTTACTGATTTTAATAACTGTTAACAATAAATATGTGTTTAGTATTTATATAAGTGAGCTTTCTTACTTCAGTTGAATTCTATGTATCAATAGGTATTTCAGTTGAATTCTATGTGTCAATATGTATTTCAGTTGAATTATATGTATCAATATATAATTCAGTTGGATTATATGCATCAATATGCATTTCAGTTGAATTCTATGTATCAATATGTATTTCAGTTGAATTCTTTGTATCAATATGTATTTCAGTTGAATTATATCTATCAATATGTATTTCAGTTGAATTCTATGTATCAATATGTATTTCAGTTGGATTCTATGTATCAATACGTATTTCAGTTGAATTCTATGCATCAATATGTATTTCAGTTGAATTCTATGTGTCAATATGTATTTCAGTTGAATTATATGTATCAATATATAATTCAGTTGGATTCTATGCATCAATATGTATTTCAGTTGAATTCTATGTATCAATATGTATTTCAGTTGAATTCTATGTATCAATATGTATTTCAGTTGAATTATATGTATCAATATATAATTCAGTTGGATTATATGTATCAATATGTATTTCAGTTGAATTCTATGTATCAATATGTATTTCAGTTGAATTACATGTATCAATATGTATTTCAATTGAATTCTTGTATCAATATATATTTCAGTTGAATTCTATGTATCAATATGTATTTCAGTCCAATTCTATGTGTCGATATGTATTTCAGTCCAATTCAATGTATCAATATGTATTTCAGTTGGATTCTATGTATCAATATGTATTTCAGTTAAATTCTATGTATCAATATGTATTTCAGTCCAATTCTATGTATCAATATGTATTTCAGTTGAATTCTATGTGTCAATATGTATTTCAGTTGAATTATATGTATCAATATGTATTTCAGTTGAATTCTATGTATTAATATGTATTTCAGTTGAATTCTTTGCATTAATATGTATTTCAGTTGAATTCTATGTATCAATATGTATTTCAGTTGAATTCATTGTATCAATATGTATTTCAGTTGAATTCTATGTATCAATATGTATTTCAGATGAATTCTTTGTATCAATATGTATTTCAGTTGAATTCTATGTATCAATATGTATTTCAGTTGAATTCTTTGTATCAATATGTATTTGAGTTGAATTCTATGTATCAATATGTATTTCAGTTGAATTCTTTGTATCAATATGTATTTCAATTGAATTATATGTATCAATATGTATTTCAGTTGAATTATATGTATCAATATGTATTTCAGTTGAATTATGTGTATCAATGTATAATTCAGTTGGATTATATGCATCAATATGCATTTCAGTTGAATTCTATGTATCAATATGTATTTCAGTTGAATTCTTTGTATCAATATGTATTTCAGTTGAATTATATCTATCAATATGTATTTCAGTTGAATTCTATGTATCAATATGTATTTCAGTTGGATTCTATGTATCAATACGTATTTCAGTTGAATTCTATGCACCAATATGTATTTCAGTTGAATTCTATGTGTCAATATGTATTTCAGTTGAATTATATGTATCAATATATAATTCAGTTGGATTCTATACATCAATATGTATTTCAGTTGAATTCTATGTATCAATATGTATTTCAGTTGAATTCTATGTATCAATATGTATTTCAGTTGAATTATATGTATCAATATATAATTCAGTTGGATTCTATGTATCAATATGTATTTCAATTGAATTCTATATATCAATATGTATTTCAGTTGAATTACATGTATCAATATGTATTTCAATTGAATTCTTTGTATCAATATATATTTCAGTTGAATTCTATGTATCAATATGTATTTCAGTCCAATTCTATGTGTCGATATGTATTTCAGTCCAGATCTATGTATCAATATGTATTTCAGTTGGATTCTATGTATCAATATGTATTTCAGTTAAATTCTATGTATCAATATGTATTTCAGTTGAACTACATGTATCAATATGTATTTCAGTTGAATTCTATGTATCAATATGTATTTCAGTTGAATTCTTTGTATTAATATGTATTTCAGTTTAATTCTATGTATCAATACGTATTTCAGTTGAATTCAATGCATCAATATGTATTTCAGTTGAATTCTTTGTGTCAATATGTATTTCAGTTGAATTATATGTATCAATGTATAATTGAGTTGGATTCTATATATCAATATGTATTTAAGTTGGATTCTATATATCAATATGTATTTCAGTTTAATTCTATGTATCAATATGCATTTCAGTTTAATTCTATGTATCAATATGTATTTCAGGTGAATTCTATGTATCAATATATATTTCAGTTGAATTATATGTATCAATATGTATTTCAGTTGAATTATATGTATCAATATGTATTTCAGTTGAATTCTATGTATCAATATGTATTTCAGTCCAATTCTATGTGTCAATATGTTTTTCAGTTGAATTACATGTATCAATATGTATTTCAGTTGAATTCTTTGTATCAATATGTATTTCAGTTGAATTCTATGTATCAATATGTATTTCAGTTGAATTCTATGTATCAATATGTATTTTGAATTCCAAAGAAATTCTAATTTAATTCTTATAGGCACTGGAACAGTAACAGGTGACACAACCACTATTAACACGCGGAATTGGAATATATATATATTATTATTATTCCTATTAAGAGTGAAAATAACAACAAAATCCAACGTTAGTTTTATTATTGATTGTAACTGACCGTCATAAGACACCTTCCCTGACACAGTTACTGTTGAATCCAGTCGGTTAATGTCTGTAACGAAAGTTAGCTTCTTCTAGTGTGGTATTATGTAAGAATTTCTCTTGGTGGTGTATTAACATTAATATTTAACGTAAAGCTACACAATGTGTTAGTTATCTGTGTTCTATTTACGATGCAGGATCAAATCCTGGCTTTTAAGCTCTTACTGTTCTCGGTCATTCTCTGGGGACAACAGTAAAGTATTTTGGCTACTTTGACGAGGTAGTACTCATCTAAGAGCTAAAATTAAAATTTCGAAAACGAAGTTCTGTGAACAGTCTGTTTTATGTCGAATAACTACTTCCTGTTTTTCTAGCTGCTAAACAAAACGAAAATAAATACAGTAAAAATATTTCTGTGGCATTTTATACCTACAGATCTGATCGATTCAGTTTTCGAGAAACAAAGTTTTGCAGTGTTTTCGTAAACACTGTTTAAGTTGTATGATTTTCCTAAAGAAATGTGATGCTATATCAAAACTGTTTTGTGGACATAAATAGTTCATATATTTACTCAAACCCCAGTAAAATGATATAAGGAGGCACTTGATGCAAGTTTTCACATACATTCAAAATATTTTTATTACTCTTTTGTCATGAGCCTTTGTTTATTTGTTTGTTTTGAATTTCGCACAAAGCTACTCGAGGGCTATCTGTGCTAGCCGTCTCTAATTTAGCAGTGGAGGACTAGAGGGAAGACAGCTAGTCATCACCACCCACCGCCAACTCTTGGGCTACTCTTTTACCAACGAATAGTGGGATTGACCGTCACATTATAACGCACCCATGGCTGGGAGGGCGAGCATGTTTGGCGCGACGCGGGCGCGAACCCGCTACCCTCGGAGCACGAGTCGCACGCTGTAACACGCTTGGCCATGCCGGGCCGTCAAAGATATTGTAATTATAATATTACATTAAAAGCTGAATATATCTTACGTAGTTTACAAGGATATTCACTGTCATACTGAAGGTTCTTTTATATATCATTTTGTGATATATAATGTAAAACACGAATGGGATATATATCATTTTGTGATATATAATGTAAAACATGAATGAGATATATATCATTTTGTGATATATAATGTAAAACATGAATGGGATATATATCATTTTGTGATATATAATGTAAAACACGAATGGGATATATATCATTTTGTGATATATAATGTAAAACACGAATTGGATATATATCATTTTGTGATATAGAATGTAAAACACGAATGGGATATATATCATTTTGTGATATATAATGTAAAACAATTCGTGTTTCACTGGACTTGTTTTCTCAATGTTGTTGGTTGATGAAGGTTTTCCAACCCACAGTTACTGATTTTAATAACTGTTAACAATAAATATGTGTTTAGTATTTATATAAGTGAGCTTTCTTACTTCAGTTGAATTCTATGTATCAATAGGTATTTCAGTTGAATTCTATGTGTCAATATGTATTTCAGTTGAATTATATGTATCAATATATAATTCAGTTGGATTATATGCATCAATATGCATTTCAGTTGAATTCTATGTATCAATATGTATTTCAGTTGAATTCTTTGTATCAATATGTATTTCAGTTGAATTATATCTATCAATATGTATTTCAGTTGAATTCTATGTATCAATATGTATTTCAGTTGGATTCTATGTATCAATACGTATTTCAGTTGAATTCTATGCATCAATATGTATTTCAGTTGAATTCTATGTGTCAATATGTATTTCAGTTGAATTATATGTATCAATATATAATTCAGTTGGATTCTATGCATCAATATGTATTTCAGTTGAATTCTATGTATCAATATGTATTTCAGTTGAATTCTATGTATCAATATGTATTTCAGTTGAATTATATGTATCAATATATAATTCAGTTGGATTATATGTATCAATATGTATTTCAGTTGAATTCTATGTATCAATATGTATTTCAGTTGAATTACATGTATCAATATGTATTTCAATTGAATTCTTTGTATCAATATATATTTCAGTTGAATTCTATGTATCAATATGTATTTCAGTCCAATTCTATGTGTCGATATGTATTTCAGTCCAATTCAATGTATCAATATGTATTTCAGTTGGATTCTATGTATCAATATGTATTTCAGTTAAATTCTATGTATCAATATGTATTTCAGTCCAATTCTATGTATCAATATGTATTTCAGTTGAATTCTATGTGTCAATATGTATTTCAGTTGAATTCTATGTATCAATATGTATTTTGAATTCCAAAGAAATTCTAATTTAATTCTTATAGGCACTGGAACAGTAACAGGTGACACAACCACTATTAACACGCGGAATTGGAATATATATATATTATTATTATTCCTATTAAGAGTGAAAATAACAACAAAATCCAACGTTAGTTTTATTATTGATTGTAACTGACCGTCATAAGACACCTTCCCTGACACAGTTACTGTTGAATCCAGTCGGTTAATGTCTGTAACGAAAGTTAGCTTCTTCTAGTGTGGTATTATGTAAGAATTTCTCTTGGTGGTGTATTAACATTAATATTTAACGTAAAGCTACACAATGTGTTAGTTATCTGTGTTCTATTTACGATGCAGGATCAAATCCTGGCTTTTAAGCTCTTACTGTTCTCGGTCATTCTCTGGGGACAACAGTAAAGTATTTTGGCTACTTTGACGAGGTAGTACTCATCTAAGAGCTAAAATTAAAATTTCGAAAAACGAAGTTCTGTGAACAGTCTGTTTTTATGTCGAATAACTACTTCCTGTTTTTCTAGCTGCTAAACAAAACGAAAATAAATACAGTAAAAATATTTCTGTGGCATTTTATACCTACAGATCTGATCGATTCAGTTTTCGAGAAACAAAAGTTTTGCAGTGTTTTCGTAAACACTGTTTAAGTTGTATGATTTTCCTAAAGAAATG
Source organism: Tachypleus tridentatus (assembly GCF_004210375.1). Classification (NCBI taxonomy): domain Eukaryota; kingdom Metazoa; phylum Arthropoda; class Merostomata; order Xiphosura; family Limulidae; genus Tachypleus; species Tachypleus tridentatus. Next base: position 15,081,884 of record NC_134835.1, read on the forward strand.
TGATGCTATATCAAAACTGTTTTGTGGACATAAATAGTTCATATATTTACTCAAACCCCAGTAAAATGATATAAGGAGGCACTTGATGCAAGTTTTCACATACATTCAAAATATTTTTATTACTCTTTTGTCATGAGCCTTTGTTTATTTGTTTGTTTTTGGAATTTCGCACAAAGCTACTCGAGGGCTATCTGTGCTAGCCGTCTCTAATTTAGCAGTGGAGGACTAGAGGGAAGACAGCTAGTCATCACCACCCACCGCCAACTCTTGGGCTACTCTTTTACCAACGAATAGTGGGATTGACCGTCACATTATAACGCACCCATGGCTGGGAGGGCGAGCATGTTTGGCGCGACGCGGGCGCGAACCCGCTACCCTCGGAGCACGAGTCGCACGCTGTAACACGCTTGGCCATGCCGGGCCGTCAAAGATATTGTAATTATAATATTACATTAAAAGCTGAATATATCTTACGTAGTTTACAAGGATATTCACTGTCATACTGAAGGTTCTTTTATATATCATTTTGTGATATATAATGTAAAACACGAATGGGATATATATCATTTTGTGATATATAATGTAAAACATGAATGAGATATATATCATTTTGGAATATATAATGTAAAACATGAATGGGATATATATCATTTTGTGATATATAATGTAAAACACGAATGGGATATATATCATTTTGTGATAAATAATGTAAAACACGAATTGGATATATATCATTTTGTGATATAGAATGTAAAACACGAATGGGATATATATCATTTTGTGATATATAATGTAAAACAATTCGTGTTTCACTGGACTTGTTTTCTCAATGTTGTTGGTTGATGAAGGTTTTCCAACCCACAGTTACTGATTTTAATAACTGTTAACAATAAATATGTGTTTAGTATTTATATAAGTGAGCTTTCTTACTTCAGTTGAATTCTATGTATCAATAGGTATTTCAGTTGAATTCTATGTGTCAATATGTATTTCAGTTGAATTATATGTATCAATATATAATTCAGTTGGATTATATGCATCAATATGCATTTCAGTTGAATTCTATGTATCAATATGTATTTCAGTTGAATTCTTTGTATCAATATGTATTTCAGTTGAATTATATCTATCAATATGTATTTCAGTTGAATTCTATGTATCAATATGTATTTCAGTTGGATTCTATGTATCAATACGTATTTCAGTTGAATTCTATGCATCAATATGTATTTCAGTTGAATTCTATGTGTCAATATGTATTTCAGTTGAATTATATGTATCAATATATAATTCAGTTGGATTCTATGCATCAATATGTATTTCAGTTGAATTCTATGTATCAATATGTATTTCAGTTGAATTCTATGTATCAATATGTATTTCAGTTGAATTATATGTATCAATATATAATTCAGTTGGATTATATGTATCAATATGTATTTCAGTTGAATTCTATGTATCAATATGTATTTCAGTTGAATTACATGTATCAATATGTATTTCAATTGAATTCTTTGTATCAATATATATTTCAGTTGAATTCTATGTATCAATATGTATTTCAGTCCAATTCTATGTGTCGATATGTATTTCAGTCCAATTCAATGTATCAATATGTATTTCAGTTGGATTCTATGTATCAATATGTATTTCAGTTAAATTCTATGTATCAATATGTATTTCAGTCCAATTCTATGTATCAATATGTATTTCAGTTGAATTCTATGTGTCAATATGTATTTCAGTTGAATTATATGTATCAATATGTATTTCAGTTGAATTCTATGTATTAATATGTATTTCAGTTGAATTCTTTGCATTAATATGTATTTCAGTTGAATTCTATGTATCAATATGTATTTCAGTTGAATTCATTGTATCAATATGTATTTCAGTTGAATTCTATGTATCAATATGTATTTCAGATGAATTCTTTGTATCAATATGTATTTCAGTTGAATTCTATGTATCAATATGTATTTCAGTTGAATTCTTTGTATCAATATGTATTTGAGTTGAATTCTATGTATCAATATGTATTTCAGTTGAATTCTTTGTATCAATATGTATTTCAATTGAATTATATGTATCAATATGTATTTCAGTTGAATTATATGTATCAATATGTATTTCAGTTGAATTATGTGTATCAATATATAATTCAGTTGGATTATATGCATCAATATGCATTTCAGTTGAATTCTATGTATCAATATGTATTTCAGTTGAATTCTTTGTATCAATATGTATTTCAGTTGAATTATATCTATCAATATGTATTTCAGTTGAATTCTATGTATCAATATGTATTTCAGTTGGATTCTATGTATCAATACGTATTTCAGTTGAATTCTATGCACCAATATGTATTTCAGTTGAATTCTATGTGTCAATATGTATTTCAGTTGAATTATATGTATCAATATATAATTCAGTTGGATTCTATACATCAATATGTATTTCAGTTGAATTCTATGTATCAATATGTATTTCAGTTGAATTCTATGTATCAATATGTATTTCAGTTGAATTATATGTATCAATATATAATTCAGTTGGATTCTATGTATCAATATGTATTTCAATTGAATTCTATGTATCAATATGTATTTCAGTTGAATTACATGTATCAATATGTATTTCAATTGAATTCTTTGTATCAATATATATTTCAGTTGAATTCTATGTATCAATATGTATTTCAGTCCAATTCTATGTGTCGATATGTATTTCAGTCCAGATCTATGTATCAATATGTATTTCAGTTGAACTACATGTATCAATATGTATTTCAGTTGAATTCTATGTATCAATATGTATTTCAGTTGAATTCTTTGTATTAATATGTATTTCAGTTGAATTCTATGTATCAATATGTATTTCAGTTGAATTCATTGTATCAATATGTATTTCAGTTGAATTCTATGTATCAATATGTATTTCAGTTGAATTCTTTGTATCAATATGTATTTCAGTTGAATTCTATATATCAATATGTATTTCAATTGAATTATATGTATCAATATGTATTTCAGTTGAATTATATGTATCAATATGTATTTCAGTTGAATTATGTGTATCAAAATGTATTTCAGTTGAATTATATGTATCAATATGTATTTCAGTTGAATTACATGTATCAATATGTATTTCAGTTGAATTCTTTGTATCAATATGTATTTCAGTTGAATTCTTTGTATCAATATGTATTTCAGTTGAATTCTATGTATCAATACTTATTGCAGTTGAATTCTACGCATCAATATGTATTTCAGTTGAATTCTATGTATCAATACTTACTGCAGTTGAATTCTACGCATCAATATGTATTTGAGTTGAATTCTATATATCAATATGTATTTCAGTTTAATTCTATGTATCAATACGTATTTCAGTTGAATTCAATGCATCAATATGTATTTCAGTTGAATTCTTTGTGTCAATATGTATTTCAGTTGAATTATATGTATCAATGTATAATTCAGTTGGATTCTATATATCAATATGTATTTAAGTTGGATTCTATATATCAATATGTATTTCAGTTTAATTCTATGTATCAATATGCATTTCAGTTTAATTCTATGTATCAATATGTATTTCAGGTGAATTCTATGTATCAATATATATTTCAGTTGAATTATATGTATCAATATGTATTTCAGTTGAATTATATGTATCAATATGTATTTCAGTTGAATTCTATGTATCAATATGTATTTCAGTCCAATTCTATGTGTCAATATGTTTTTCAGTTGAATTACATGTATCAATATGTATTTCAGTTGAATTCTTTGTATCAATATGTATTTCAGTTGAATTCTATGTATCAATATGTATTTCAGTTGAATTCTATGTATCAATATGTATTTTGAATTCCAAAGAAATTCTAATTTAATTCTTATAGGCACTGGAACAGTAACAGGTGACACAACCACTATTAACACGCGGAATTGGAATATATATATATTATTATTATTCCTATTAAGAGTGAAAATAACAACAAAATCCAACGTTAGTTTTATTATTGATTGTAACTGACCGTCATAAGACACCTTCCCTGACACAGTTACTGTTGAATCCAGTCGGTTAATGTCTGTAACGAAAGTTAGCTTCTTCTAGTGTGGTATTATGTAAGAATTTCTCTTGGTGGTGTATTAACATTAATATTTAACGTAAAGCTACACAATGTGTTAGTTATCTGTGTTCTATTTACGATGCAGGATCAAATCCTGGCTTTTAAGCTCTTACTGTTCTCGGTCATTCTCTGGGGACAACAGTAAAGTATTTTGGCTACTTTGACGAGGTAGTACTCATCTAAGAGCTAAAATTAAAATTTCGAAAACGAAGTTCTGTGAACAGTCTGTTTTATGTCGAATAACTACTTCCTGTTTTTCTAGCTGCTAAACAAAACGAAAATAAATACAGTAAAAATATTTCTGTGGCATTTTATACCTACAGATCTGATCGATTCAGTTTTCGAGAAACAAAGTTTTGCAGTGTTTTCGTAAACACTGTTTAAGTTGTATGATTTTCCTAAAGAAATGTGATGCTATATCAAAACTGTTTTGTGGACATAAATAGTTCATATATTTACTCAAACCCCAGTAAAATGATATAAGGAGGCACTTGATGCAAGTTTTCACATACATTCAAAATATTTTTATTACTCTTTTGTCATGAGCCTTTGTTTATTTGTTTGTTTTTGGAATTTCGCACAAAGCTACTCGAGGGCTATCTGTGCTAGCCGTCTCTAATTTAGCAGTGGAGGACTAGAGGGAAGACAGCTAGTCATCACCACCCACCGCCAACTCTTGGGCTACTCTTTTACCAACGAATAGTGGGATTGACCGTCACATTATAACGCACCCATGGCTGGGAGGGCGAGCATGTTTGGCGCGACGCGGGCGCGAACCCGCTACCCTCGGAGCACGAGTCGCACGCTGTAACACGCTTGGCCATGCCGGGCCGTCAAAGATATTGTAATTATAATATTACATTAAAAGCTGAATATATCTTACGTAGTTTACAAGGATATTCACTGTCATACTGAAGGTTCTTTTATATATCATTTTGTGATATATAATGTAAAACACGAATGGGATATATATCATTTTGTGATATATAATGTAAAACATGAATGAGATATATATCATTTTGGAATATATAATGTAAAACAGGAATGGGATATATATCATTTTGTGATATATAATGTAAAACACGAATGGGATATATATCATTTTGTGATATATAATGTAAAACACGAATTGGATATATATCATTTTGTGATATAGAATGTAAAACACGAATGGGATATATATCATTTTGTGATATATAATGTAAAACAATTCGTGTTTCACTGGACTTGTTTTCTCAATGTTGTTGGTTGATGAAGGTTTTCCAACCCACAGTTACTGATTTTAATAACTGTTAACAATAAATATGTGTTTAGTATTTATATAAGTGAGCTTTCTTACTTCAGTTGAATTCTATGTATCAATAGGTATTTCAGTTGAATTCTATGTGTCAATATGTATTTCAGTTGAATTATATGTATCAATATATAATTCAGTTGGATTATATGCATCAATATGCATTTCAGTTGAATTCTATGTATCAATATGTATTTCAGTTGAATTCTTTGTATCAATATGTATTTCAGTTGAATTATATCTATCAATATGTATTTCAGTTGAATTCTATGTATCAATATGTATTTCAGTTGGATTCTATGTATCAATACGTATTTCAGTTGAATTCTATGCATCAATATGTATTTCAGTTGAATTCTATGTGTCAATATGTATTTCAGTTGAATTATATGTATCAATATATAATTCAGTTGGATTCTATGCATCAATATGTATTTCAGTTGAATTCTATGTATCAATATGTATTTCAGTTGAATTCTATGTATCAATATGTATTTCAGTTGAATTATATGTATCAATATATAATTCAGTTGGATTATATGTATCAATATGTATTTCAGTTGAATTCTATGTATCAATATGTATTTCAGTTGAATTACATGTATCAATATGTATTTCAATTGAATTCTTTGTATCAATATATATTTCAGTTGAATTCTATGTATCAATATGTATTTCAGTCCAATTCTATGTGTCGATATGTATTTCAGTCCAATTCAATGTATCAATATGTATTTCAGTTGGATTCTATGTATCAATATGTATTTCAGTTAAATTCTATGTATCAATATGTATTTCAGTCCAATTCTATGTATCAATATGTATTTCAGTTGAATTCTATGTGTCAATATGTATTTCAGTTGAATTATATGTATCAATATGTATTTCAGTTGAATTCTATGTATTAATATGTATTTCAGTTGAATTCTTTGCATTAATATGTATTTCAGTTGAATTCTATGTATCAATATGTATTTCAGTTGAATTCATTGTATCAATATGTATTTCAGTTGAATTCTATGTATCAATATGTATTTCAGATGAATTCTTTGTATCAATATGTATTTCAGTTGAATTCTATGTATCAATATGTATTTCAGTTGAATTCTTTGTATCAATATGTATTTGAGTTGAATTCTATGTATCAATATGTATTTCAGTTGAATTCTTTGTATCAATATGTATTTCAATTGAATTATATGTATCAATATGTATTTCAGTTGAATTATATGTATCAATATGTATTTCAGTTGAATTATGTGTATCAATATATAATTCAGTTGGATTATATGCATCAATATGCATTTCAGTTGAATTCTATGTATCAATATGTATTTCAGTTGAATTCTTTGTATCAATATGTATTTCAGTTGAATTATATCTATCAATATGTATTTCAGTTGAATTCTATGTATCAATATGTATTTCAGTTGGATTCTATGTATCAATACGTATTTCAGTTGAATTCTATGCACCAATATGTATTTCAGTTGAATTCTATGTGTCAATATGTATTTCAGTTGAATTATATGTATCAATATATAATTCAGTTGGATTCTATACATCAATATGTATTTCAGTTGAATTCTATGTATCAATATGTATTTCAGTTGAATTCTATGTATCAATATGTATTTCAGTTGAATTATATGTATCAATATATAATTCAGTTGGATTCTATGTATCAATATGTATTTCAATTGAATTCTATGTATCAATATGTATTTCAGTTGAATTACATGTATCAATATGTATTTCAATTGAATTCTTTGTATCAATATATATTTCAGTTGAATTCTATGTATCAATATGTATTTCAGTCCAATTCTATGTGTCGATATGTATTTCAGTCCAGATCTATGTATCAATATGTATTTCAGTTGAACTACATGTATCAATATGTATTTCAGTTGAATTCTATGTATCAATATGTATTTCAGTTGAATTCTTTGTATTAATATGTATTTCAGTTGAATTCTATGTATCAATATGTATTTCAGTTGAATTCATTGTATCAATATGTATTTCAGTTGAATTCTATGTATCAATATGTATTTCAGTTGAATTCTTTGTATCAATATGTATTTCAGTTGAATTCTATATATCAATATGTATTTCAATTGAATTATATGTATCAATATGTATTTCAGTTGAATTATATGTATCAATATGTATTTCAGTTGAATTATGTGTATCAAAATGTATTTCAGTTGAATTATATGTATCAATATGTATTTCAGTTGAATTACATGTATCAATATGTATTTCAGTTGAATTCTTTGTATCAATATGTATTTCAGTTGAATTCTTTGTATCAATATGTATTTCAGTTGAATTCTATGTATCAATACTTATTGCAGTTGAATTCTACGCATCAATATGTATTTCAGTTGAATTCTATGTATCAATACTTACTGCAGTTGAATTCTACGCATCAATATGTATTTGAGTTGAATTCTATATATCAATATGTATTTCAGTTTAATTCTATGTATCAATACGTATTTCAGTTGAATTCAATGCATCAATATGTATTTCAGTTGAATTCTTTGTGTCAATATGTATTTCAGTTGAATTATATGTATCAATGTATAATTCAGTTGGATTCTATATATCAATATGTATTTAAGTTGGATTCTATATATCAATATGTATTTCAGTTTAATTCTATGTATCAATATGCATTTCAGTTTAATTCTATGTATCAATATGTATTTCAGGTGAATTCTATGTATCAATATATATTTCAGTTGAATTATATGTATCAATATGTATTTCAGTTGAATTATATGTATCAATATGTATTTCAGTTGAATTCTATGTATCAATATGTATTTCAGTCCAATTCTATGTGTCAATATGTTTTTCAGTTGAATTACATGTATCAATATGTATTTCAGTTGAATTCTTTGTATCAATATGTATTTCAGTTGAATTCTATGTATCAATATGTATTTCAGTTGAATTCTATGTATCAATATGTATTTTGAATTCCAAAGAAATTCTAATTTAATTCTTATAGGCACTGGAACAGTAACAGGTGACACAACCACTATTAACACGCGGAATTGGAATATATATATATTATTATTATTCCTATTAAGAGTGAAAATAACAACAAAATCCAACGTTAGTTTTATTATTGATTGTAACTGACCGTCATAAGACACCTTCCCTGACACAGTTACTGTTGAATCCAGTCGGTTAATGTCTGTAACGAAAGTTAGCTTCTTCTAGTGTGGTATTATGTAAGAATTTCTCTTGGTGGTGTATTAACATTAATATTTAACGTAAAGCTACACAATGTGTTAGTTATCTGTGTTCTATTTACGATGCAGGATCAAATCCTGGCTTTTAAGCTCTTACTGTTCTCGGTCATTCTCTGGGGACAACAGTAAAGTATTTTGGCTACTTTGACGAGGTAGTACTCATCTAAGAGCTAAAATTAAAATTTCGAAAAACGAAGTTCTGTGAACAGTCTGTTTTTATGTCGAATAACTACTTCCTGTTTTTCTAGCTGCTAAACAAAACGAAAATAAATACAGTAAAAATATTTCTGTGGCATTTTATACCTACAGATCTGATCGATTCAGTTTTCGAGAAACAAAAGTTTTGCAGTGTTTTCGTAAACACTGTTTAAGTTGTATGATTTTCCTAAAGAAATGTGATGCTATATCAAAACTGTTTTGTGGACATAAATAGTTCATATATTTACTCAAACCCCAGTAAAATGATATAAGGAGGCACTTGATGCAAGTTTTCACATACATTCAAAATATTTTTATTACTCTTTTGTCATGAGCCTTTGTTTATTTGTTTGTTTTTGGAATTTCGCACAAAGCTACTCGAGGGCTATCTGTGCTAGCCGTCTCTAATTTAGCAGTGGAGGACTAGAGGGAAGACAGCTAGTCATCACCACCCACCGCCAACTCTTGGGCTACTCTTTTACCAACGAATAGTGGGATTGACCGTCACATTATAACGCACCCATGGCTGGGAGGGCGAGCATGTTTGGCGCGACGCGGGCGCGAACCCGCTACCCTCGGAGCACGAGTCGCACGCTGTAACACGCTTGGCCATGCCGGGCCGTCAAAGATATTGTAATTATAATATTACATTAAAAGCTGAATATATGTTACGTAGTTTACAAGGATATTCACTGTCAGACTGAAGGTTCTTTTATATATCATTTTGTGATATATGATGTAAAACACGAATGGGATATATATCATTTTGTGATATATAATGTAAAACATGAATGGGATATATATCATTTTGTGATATATAATGTAAAACATGAATGGGATATATATCATTTTGTGATATATAATGTAAAACACGAATGGGATATATATCATTTTGTGATATATAATGTAAAACACGAATTGGATATATATCATTTTGTGATATAGAATGTAAAACACGAATGGGATATATATCATTTTGTGATATATAATGTAAAACAATTCGTGTTTCACTGGACTTGTTTTCTCAATGTTGTTGGTTGATGAAGGTTTTCCAACCCACAGTTACTGATTTTAATAACTGTTAACAATAAATATGTGTTTAGTATTTATATAAGTGAGCTTTCTTACTTCAGTTGAATTCTATGTATCAATAGGTATTTCAGTTGAATTCTATGTGTCAATATGTATTTCAGTTGAATTATATGTATCAATATATAATTCAGTTGGATTATATGCATCAATATGCATTTCAGTTGAATTCTATGTATCAATATGTATTTCAGTTGAATTCTTTGTATCAATATGTATTGCAGTTGAATTATATCTATCAATATGTATTTCAGTTGAATTCTATGTATCAATATGTATTTCAGTTGGATTCTATGTATCAATATGTATTTCAGTTGAATACTATGTATCAATATGTATTTCAGTTGGATTCTATGTATCAATACGTATTTCAGTTGAATTCTATGCATCAATATGTATTTCAGTTGAATTCTATGTGTCAATATGTATTTCAGTTGAATTATATGTATCAATATATAATTCAGTTGGATTCTATGCATCAATATGTATTTCAGTTGAATTCTATGTATCAATATGTATTTCAGTTGAATTATATGTATCAATATGTATTTCAGTTGAATTATATGTATCAATATATAATTCAGTTGGATTCTATGTATCAATATGTATTTCAGTCCAATTCTATGTATCAATATGTATTTCAGTTGGATTCTATGTATCAATATGTATTTCAGTTAAATTCTATGTATCAATATGTATTTCAGTCCAATTCTATGTATCAATATGTATTTCAGTTGAATTATATGTATAAATATGTATTTCAGTTGAATTCTATGTATCAATATGTATTGCAGTTGAATTCTATGCATCAATATGTATTTCAGTTGATTTATGTGTATCAATATGTATTTCAGTTGAATTCTATGTATCAATACGTATTTCAGTTGAATTCTATGCATCAATATGTATTTCAGTTGAATTCTATGTGTCAATATGTATTTCAGTTGAATTATATGTATCAATATGTATTTCAGTTGAATTATGTGTATCAATATGTATTTCAGTTGAATTATATGTATCAATATGTATTTCAGTTGAATTACATGTATCAATATGTATTTCAGTTGAATTCTTTGTATCAATATGTATTTCAGTTGAATTTTATGTATCAATATGTATTTCAGTTGAATTCTATGTATCAATACTTATTGCAGTTGAATTCTTCTCATCAATATGTATTTCAGTTGAATTCTATGTATCAATACTTATTGCAGTTAAATTCTATGTATCAATATGTATTTCAGTTGAATTCTATGTATCAATATGTATTTCAGTTGAATTATATCTATCAATATGTATTTCAGTTGAATTCTATGTATCAATATGTATTTCAGTTGAATTCTTTGTATCAATATGTATTTCAGTTGAATTATATCTATCAATATGTATTTCAGTTGAATACTATGTATCAATATGTATTTCAGTTGGATTCTATGTATCAATACGTATTTCAGTTGAATTCTATGCATCAATATGTATTTCAGTTGAATTCTATGTGTCAATATGTATTTCAGTTGAATTATATGTATCAATATATAATTCAGTTGGATTCTATGCATCAATATGTATTTCAGTTGAATTCTATGTATCAATATGTATTTCAGTTGAATTAAATGTATCAATATGTATTTCAGTTGAATTATATGTATCAATATATAATTCAGTTGGATTCTATGTATCAATATGTATTTCAGTTGAATTCTATGTATCAATATGTATTTCAGTTGAATTACATGTATCAATATGTATTTCAATTGAATTCTTTGTATCAATATATATTTCAGTTGAATTCTATGTATCAAAATGTATTTCAGTCCAATTCTATGTGTCGATATGTATTTCAGTCCAATTCTATGTATCAATATGTATTTCAGTTGAATTATATGTATCAATATGTATTTCAGTTGAATTCTATGTATCAATATGTATTGCAGTTGAATTCTATGCATCAATATGTATTTCAGTTGAATTCTATGCATCAATATGTATTTCAGTTGATTTATGTGTATCAATATGTATTTCAGTTGAATTCTATGTATCAATACGTATTTCAGTTGAATTCTATGCATCAATATGTATTTCAGTTGAATTCTATGTGTCAATATGTATTTCAGTTGAATTATATGTATCAATATATAATTCAGTTGGATTCTATGCATCAATATGTATTTCAGTTGAATTCTATGTATCAATATGTATTTCAGTTGAATTCTATGTATCAATATGTATTTCAGTTGAATTACATGTATCAATATGTATTTCAATTGAATTCTTTGTATCAATATGTATTTCAGTTGAATTCTATGTATCAATATGTATTTCAGTTGAATTACATGTATCAATATGTATTTCAGTTGAATTCTATGTATCAATATGTATTTCAGTTGAATTCTTTGTACCAATATGTATTTCAATTGAGTTCTATGTATCAATATGTATTTCAGTTGAATTCATTGTATCAATATGTATTTCAGTTGAATTATATGTATCAATATGTATTTCAGTTGAATTCTTTGTATTAATATGTATTTCAGTTGAATTCTATGTATCAATATGTATTTCAGTTGAATTATATGTATCAATATGTATTTCAGTTGAATTCTATGTATCAATATGTATTTCAGATGAATTCTTTGTATCAATATGTATTTCAGTTGAATTCTATGTATCAATATGTATTTCAGTTGAATTATGTGTATCAATATGTATTTCAGTTGAATTCTATGTATCAATATGTATTTCAGTTGAATTACATGTATCAATATGTATTTCAGTTGAATTCTTTGTATCAATATGTATTTCAGTTGAATTTTATGTATCAATATGTATTTCAGTTGAATTCTATGTATCAATACTTATTGCAGTTGAATTCTTCTCATCAATATGTATTTCAGTTGAATTCTATGTATCAATACTTATTGCAGTTGAATTCGACGGATCAATATGTATTTGAGTTGAATTCTATGTATCAATATGTATTTCAGTTGAATTATGTGTATCAATATGCATTTCAGTTGAATTCTATGTATCAATATGTATTTCAGTTGAATTCTTTGTATCAATATGTATTTCAGTTGAATTATATCTATCAATATGTATTTCAGTTGAATTCTATGTATCAATATGTATTTCAGTTGGATTCTATGTATCAATACTTATTGCAGTTGAATTCGACGGATCAATATGTATTTCAGTTGAATTATGTGTATCAATATGTATTTCAGTTGAATTCTATGTATCAATACGTATTTCAGTTGAATTCTATGCATCAATATGTATTTCAGTTGAATTCTATGTGTCAATATGTATTTCAGTTGAATTATATGTATCAATATATAATTCAGTTGGATTCTATATATCTATATGTATTTAAGTTGAATTCTATGTATCAATATGCATTTCAGTTGAATTCTATGTATCAATATGTATTTCAGGTGAATTCTATGTATCAATATGTATTGCAGTTGAATTCTATGCATCAATATGTATTTCAGTTGAATTCTATGTATCAATATGTATTTCAGTTGATTTTTGTGTATCAATATGTATTTCAGTTGAATTCTATGTATCAATACGTATTTCAGTTGAATTCTATGCATCAATATGTATTTCAGTTGAATTCTATGTGTCAATATGTATTTCAGTTGAATTATATGTATCAATATATAATTCAGTTGGATTCTATGCATCAATATGTATTTCAGTTGAATTCTATGTATCAATATGTATTTCAGTTGAATTCTATGTATCAATATGTATTTGAGTTGAATTACATGTATCAATATGTATTTCAATTGAATTCTTTGTATCAATATGTATTTCAGTTGAATTCTATGTATCAATATGTATTTCAGTTGAATTACATGTATCAATATGTATTTCAGTTGAATTCTATGTATCAATATGTATTTCAGTTGAATTCTTTGTATTAATATGTATTTCAGTTGAATTCTATGTATCAATATGTATTTCAGTTGAATTATATGTATCAATATGTATTTCAGTTGAATTCTATGTATCAATATGTATTTCAGTTGAATTCTTTGTATCAATATGTATTTCAGTTGAATTCTATGTATCAATATGTATTTCAGTTGAATTATGGTATCAATATGTATTTCAGTTGTATTATATGTATCAATATGTATTTCAGTTGAATTACATGTATCAATATGTATTTCAGTTGAATTCTTTGTATCAATATGTATTTCAGTTGAATTCTATGTATCAATATGTATTTCAGTTGAATTCTATGTATCAATACTTATTGCAGTTGAATTCTTCTCATCAATATGTATTTCAGTTGAATTCTATGTATCAATACTCATTGCAGTTGAATTCGACGGATCAATATGTATTTCAGTTGAATTATGTGTATCAATATGTATTTCAGTTGAATTCTATGTATCAATACGTATTTCAGTTGAATTCTATGCATCAATATGTATTTCAGTTGAATTCTATGTGTCAATATGTATTTCAGTTGAATTATATGTATCAATATATAATTCAGTTGAATTCTATGTATCAATATGCATTTCAGTTGAATTCTATGTATCAATATGTATTTCAGGTGAATTCTATGTATCAATATATATTTCAATTGAATTATATGTATCAATATGTATTTCAGTTGAATTATATGTATCAATATGTATTTCAGTTGAATTCTATGTATCAATATGTATTTCAGTCCAATTCTATGTGTCAATATGTATTTCAGTTGAATTACATGTATCAATATGTATTTCAGTTGAATTCTTTGTATCAATATGTATTTCAGTTGAATTCTATGTATCAATATGTATTTCAGTTGAATTCTATGTATCAATATGTATTTTGAATTCCAAAGAAATTCTAATTTAATTCTTATAGGCACTGGAACAGTAACAGGTGACACAACCACTATTAACACGAGGAATTGGAATATATATATATTATTATTATTCCTATTAAGAGTGAAAATAACAACAAAATCCAACGTTAGTTTTATTATTGATTGTAACTGACCGTCATAAGACACCATCCCTGACACAGTTACTGTCGAATGCAGTCGGCTAATGTCTGTAACGAAAGTTAGCTCCTTCTAGTGTGGTATTATGTAAGAATTTCTCTTGGTGGTGTGTTAACATTAATATTTAACGTAAAGCTACACAATGTGTTAGTTATCTGTGTTCAAATTAAGATGCAGAATCAAATCCTGGCTTTTAAGCTCTTACTGTTCTCGGTCATTCTCTGGGGACAACAGTACAGTATTTTGGCTACTTTGATGAGGTAGTACTCATCTAAGAGCTAAAATTAAAATTTCGAAAAACCAAGTTCTGTAAACAGTCTGTTTTTATGTCGAATAACTACTTCCTGTTTTTCTAGCTGCTAAACAAAACGAAAATAAATACAGTAAAAATATTTCTGTGGCATTTTATACCTACAGATCTGATCGATTCAGTTTTCGAGAAACAAAAGTTTTGCAGTGTTTTCGTAAACACTGTTTAAGTTGTATGATTTTCCTAAAGAAATGTGATGCTATATCAAAACTGTTTTGTGGACATAAATAGTTCATATATTTACTCAAACCCCAGTAAAATGATATAAGGAGGCACTTGATGCAAGTTTTCACATACATTCAAATTAGTTTTGATTCTTAAGTGACAAACAAAGCGTATTTAATTAACGTTTAAAATGAGAAAACAAAATCGATTTTTTAATTTTTCTGTTTCTGTCTTTGATGGTGTTTTGAAGAAGAGAGGGTATATGAATCACAGAAAGTTCTATGGTCTTGTTAAGTTGTTTATAAATAAAATTAGTGATAAAAATATTACTGTATTTATAACAATAATTTACAGTGTTTTTTTATTATCTCGTGTTTCATAATAGTTGAAAATATGACATTTCATAATTGGTGTCGTCGTCTGTCAGAAGATAACTATAGCGAAGTTTATTACTTCATACATATATCAGTAAAATCGTTATTTTGCTGTCTGCTACGTATTCCTGAGAGAAATAAATAAAAAAAGCTAAATAGAAAGAACTTTGAAATCACTAACAATATTATAATAAATGTAGACTGAAAAGTAAAGTATTTCTCAGAAGAACAGGATGTGAAAGAACAAAAATTCATAATGAGAAAACCTTTCATTTTAATTGAGGTGGATTAATACAGTAAGCATCTCGGTGTGCTTTTCTCATAATAATGCTACATCGGGCTTCCTGCTGTGTCTACCGAGGAAAATCGGATCCCTGATTTTAGCGTTGTAAATCCGTAAACTTATCACTGTCCAGGCAAGGGACATGTGGACATCTGGAAGAAAAAATGTCCACTACACTAATCCATTTTAACTGAGATGAATTAATGTAGTGGACATCTAGAACACGTAGCAGATTTACCGTTATACGTTTATTTTAATACCTGTGTTTGTTTCAGTATAGTTTTTGTTTAGTGCATGTGCGTATATTCTTGACTGTGCAATGCGCAAATCCCGCCTCTTCTCGAACATTGGTGAAACTTGAAAAACTCCTTTGAGTCATATACAAGCAGTTAACCGAGAGACAGTATAATAATAATACTATTATTCAACTACAAACAGTTTGTTCTTGGCCTAGGAAACTATAATTGTGATTAACGTCTATTAATTGGAAAACTACAGAAGTAGACCGGGAACTTTTGTAGATTTCGAATGTTACGGACCGTTTAACTTCAGTGGATTTATTTCGGAAGTTAGTAGTTCTACGAAGATATTAGATATTATCGCCAGTGAAAACTCACGGGTGCTTCAAGCTAGCTAGTCGTCAAAAGAACTGTGCAGGTGTATCAATAATGAATTTTCTTTCCGTGAAAATCGATAAGAGATTCAGTTATAGACCAGATAGAAGACACAGTATAGTTTCTTATATATTACCATCACTTGCAATAACTATTAGTAATAACAGTTATTATAAATTGTATTTGTTTTTTGTTTGTATATTGAATTATGTTTGTTGTTAACATCCTATAAGATTTTGGTATCTTCAACTTGAACTGTGATTTAAAAAACTCATCAGCCAAACAGCTGAGTTATAATGAGGGCTATCTGCGCTAGCCGTTTCTAATGTAGCAGTATAAGGGTAGAGGGAAGGTAGCTAGTCATCATCACCCGCCGCCAACTCTTGGGCTACTCTTTTACTAACGAATAGTGGTATTGACCGTCCCATTATAACGACCCCACGGCTGAAAGGGTGAGCATGTTTTGTGTGAAAGGGATTCGAACCCGCAACCTTCGAATCATGAGTCAAACGCCTTTACACACTTGGCCATGCCGGGCCATCTATTTTAGTTTGGATTGTTTTATGTTTTCAGAATTCCTCGTTATATAGGTTTGTAAATCAACAATACTAATTAAATATGTTGAAGTAAAACCAAAATACAGATACAACTATACAACAGGCTTAGCATGGCCAGGTGGTTAAGGCATTTGACTCGTAATCTCAGGGTCACAGGTTCGAATCCTCTTCACACCAAACATGCTAGCCCTAAGATTAAATAACTCATTAATTGTTGAAAGTTGTAGGGAACAGAGTCAATGAGATTACTGGATGAAAAGATGATGAATGCTTTAAGGAGAGATTTCATGAGATTGTAGGGGGGGGATAAAAGTATGTATTACATAAAATATTTAAAAATATATATAATTAAATATAAAACGACAACATTAAATATTTCAAACATACAAGAGTAAGGGATCAGTTTGGGGCATGCGCATTAGTAATAATAATGTTTAACTTTATTAAAATTGTTGAATATTTAACGCACAAAGCTGAAAAGCCACAAATATAATAAATTAATCATATCTCTCAGACAATAGTTCCCGATTAATTAAGTGAAATAAAGTTAGAGGTCTGAGTGTGTGAGTATGCTTAAATGAAAGCCTCTGATACCACCTCTAGTGGCAACTTTTAAAACTAATACTTTGTATTATCTGTTTTAAATTATATTTGTCTGGATTTTAATGAACTGCAATACGTTCCCATCCCGCAGTGATAAGAATGACGGCTTGGAATGTTAAAAAACCAGGTTTCGATACCCGCGGTAAGAAAGTACAAATAACTCATTGTGTAACTTTGCGCTTAACTACAAAACAAACAATTATATATTCAAGTAGTGTTATGTACGAAGTTATTTATTTAACATAACGTAACGTAATGTTTTGGATAACAGTTTCAACTGTGCCATTCTCTAAGGCAAACTAAAGCTATTAAATAAAATTAAAGCCAGCCCTTGTTGTTCATATATTTATCAAGTTTCATTTCAAACACATTCTAATTTACTGCCTTTAAGCCATCCGAAGTTAAGCCATTCCTTAGGCCAAACACTATATTTGAAAAACAAAATGTTCTTAGCCATAGAAGGCTTGTATCTTGTTTAAATTTATATCTGCTCCCCTAGTGTTTTAATTATCGCTGTGTGAAAAGTACAAACAATTGTTTCGTATCAACATTATCAACTCCTTTAACAAACACTTTAATCAGATCTCCTGTAACTGTTCTTTTATCAATAGAAAACAGTTTTAAAGATCTTAACTTCTCTTCACATGACAGTTCGTCATGACCCAGGCACTATTTTAGTAACCTTTCTCTGAACTCTTTTCAACAATTCAATGTCTTTTCTAAAGTAAAGAACATGATACTCCAAACGTGGGCTAACCAGTGGGTTAAGTTGAAGCAGAAACCTGAAATAATAATAATTATTTACGCCCTAGTCGTAGTATATTTTGCGATTAGAAGTCACTGACGTACGTGTAGATTTTTAATAATTCGTCATATTACTTTACGTGTTGATCAAAGTATTTATTACAGTTTTTAAGTTTATTCAACTTTGACAAGAAATAAACAAAACACGTTCAAAACAGGAAAGTACAAATTTGCCCTACTGTCTGTTTTAGGAATATCCTATGGAACACATCCAGTTCAAGCAATAAAGTATCACGTTTCAGATGATGTTTCTTGTTTATAGCTATTTTACTTCAGTAAATTTACTATTTTCTGATGAACGTACAAATAAAGAAGCGATTTTTCTGCTCTAATATTCATCAAAGTACTTTCCAAGCTGTCTCTATTCTAAGGTCCGGCATGGCCAAGCGTGTTAAGGCGTGCGACTCGTAATCTGAGGGTCGCGGGTTCGCATCCCGTCCCACAAAACATGCTCGCCTTTTCAGCCGTGGGGTGTTATAATGTGACGGTCAATCCCACTATTCGTTGGTAAAAGAGTAGCCCAAGAGTTGGCGGTGGGTGGTGATGACTAGCTGTCTTCCCTCTAGTCTTACACTGCTAAATAAGGGACGGCTAACACAGATAGTACTCGAGTAGCTTTGTGCGAAATTCAAAAAAACAAACTCTATTCTAATTATTATTTTAGATGTTTATTAAATAAAGGTTTTTAATTTATTTATTCTCAAGTTAATTAATTAACTTTTTGTGTCGGGAACTTGAATTTCATCAGGTGAAATGTTTGAGCACAAAATACAGAAAAAGATATCTTCTGCACTGTGTTAGACAAGATATAACGAAACCTAGTTTCTACTTCTGTATCTTCTGCATTGTGTTAGACAAGAGATAACAAAACCTAGTTTCTACTTCTGTATCTTCTGCACTGTGTTAGACAAGATATAACGAAACCTAGTTTTTACTTCTGTATCTTTTGCATTGTGTTAGACAAGATATAACGAAACCTAGTTTTTACTTCTGTATCTTTTGCACTGTGTTAGACAAGAGACAACGAAACCTAGTTTCTACTTCTGTATCTTCTGCACTGTGTTAGACAAGATATAACGAAACCTAGTTTCTACTTCTGTATCTTCTGCACTGTGTTAGACAAGATATAACGAAACCTAGTTTTTACTTCTGTATCTTTTGCATTGTGTTAGACAAGATATAACGAAACCTAGTTTTTACTTCTGTATCTTTTGCACTGTGTTAGACAAGAGACAACGAAACCTAGTTTCTACTTCTGTATCTTCTGCACTGTGTTAGACAAGATATAACGAAACCTAGTTTCTACTTCTGTATCTTCTGCACTGTGTTAGACAAGAGACAACGAAACCTAGTTTCTACTTCTGTATCTTCTGCACTGTGTTAGACAAGAGACAACGAAACCTAGTTTCTACTTCTGTATCTTCTGCATTGTGTTAGACAAGAGATAACAAAACCTAGTTTCTACTTCTGTATCTTCTGCATTGTGTTAGACAAGAGTCAACGAGACCTAGTTTCTACTTCTGTATCTTCTGCACTGTGTTAGACAAGAGATAACGAAACCTAGTTTCTACTTCTGTATCTTCTGCACTGTGTTAGACAAGAGACAACGAAACCTAGTTTCTACTTCTGTATCTTCTGCACTGTGTAGGACAAGAGATAACGAAACCTAGTTTCTACTTCTGTATCTTCTGCACTGTGTTAGACAAGAGACAACGAAACCTAGTTTCTACTTCTGTATCTTCTGCAGTGTGTTAGACAAGAGACAACGAAACCTAGTTTCTACTTCTGTATCTTCTGCATTGTGTTAGACAAGAGACAACGAAACCTAGTTTCTACTTCTGTATCTTCTGCACTGTGTTAGACAAGAGACAACGAAACCTAGTTTCTACTTCTGTATCTTCTGCACTGTGTTAGACAAGATATAACGAAACCTAGTTTCTACTTCTGTATCTTTTGCACTGTGTTAGACAAGATATAACGAAACCTAGTTTCTACTTCTGTATCTTCTGCACTGTGTTAGACAAGAGACAACGAAACCTAGTTTCTACTTGTGTATCTTCTGCACTGTGTTAGACAAGAGACAACGAAACCTAGTTTCTACTTCTGTATCTTCTGCACTGTGTTAGACAAGAGATAACAAAACCTAGTTTTTACTTCTGTATCTTCTGCACTGTGTTAGACAAGAGACAACGAAACCTAGTTTCTACTTCTGTATCTTCTGCACTGTGTTAGACAAGAGACAACGAAACCTAGTTTCTACTTCTGTATCTTCTGCACTGTGTTAGACAAGAGACAACGAAACCTAGTTTCTACTTCTGTATCTTCTGCACTGTGTTAGACAAGAGATAACGAAACCTAGTTTCTACTTCTGTATCTTCTGCACTGTGCTAGACAAGAGATAACGAAACCTAGTTTCTACTTCTGTATCTTCTGCACTGTGTTAGACAAGAGATAACGAAACTTAGTTTCTACTTCTGTATCTTCTGCACTGTGCTAGACAAGAGATAACGAAACCTAGTTTCTACTTCTGTATCTTCTGCACTGTGTTAGACAAGATATAACGAAACCTAGTTTCTACTTCTGTATCTTCTGCACTGTGTTAGACAAGAAATAACGAAACCTAGTTTCTACTTCTGTATCTTCTGCACTGTGTTAGACAAGAGATAACGAAACCTAGTTTCTACTTCTGTATCTTCTGCACTGTGCTAGACAAGAGATAACGAAACCTAGTTTCTACTTCTGTATCTTCTGCACTGTGTTAGACAAGAGATAACGAAACTTAGTTTCTACTTCTGTATCTTCTGCACTGTGCTAGACAAGAGATAACGAAACCTAGTTTCTACTTCTGTATCTTCTGCACTGTGTTAGACAAGATATAACGAAACCTAGTTTCTACTTCTGTATCTTCTGCACTGTGTTAGACAAGAAATAACGAAACCTAGTTTCTACTTCTGTATCTTCTGCACTGTGTTAGACAAGAGATAACGAAACCTAGTTTTTACTTCTGAGTCAACGGGGTCTACGATTCTTAGCGGCATAATTTAGATTATAATTATTCACCTTTTAGACAGTGTCTTTTATTTACGATGCTGTATTATCTAAGGTTTCCTTAAGTCCGCGGTTTTTAATACTTATTACGAACTATATAGAAAAACTAGGCTGATTAGATTATTATTACAAACAAAATTTAAATTTCTACTTCTAATCTGTTACTAATGTTATGAATCCTCATGTTAAAAACAAATCACAGACAATTCTCGGAACGACAGAGCCTTATTAAACCTAAGTATTTATACGGTTATGAGAAATCAGAGTATTTTGGCAGATTTGGAAGACAGCATTTTAACTCCAAGCAAACCATTTGCTAATACGGTATCTTTTAGATATAAATGGAACCGTATCACCCTAACAGTGCTTCTTGTGTTTGATGGATTAGATACCCCCAGTAAACAGAGCATATTGCATGTGTTCAATAACAACAAACAAACAAACTCCACACAGAGTTCGTAAACACAGCATTAACTGAGCGGTTGAAACCACAACAGCATTAACCATCAAACGTTTATGACAGCCGTTTATTTAAACACGAAGTTGAGTATCATAAACATCTAAATATATCGACGACTTACCATTGACGTAATTGTTGTTATAAGTAAAATAACTTGTAAATCAAGCAGTTGAGCACAGTTTCTGGAATTTGAAAAATGTGAGAGAAACAGACAATACGATTAAATCATAATACTTAGTGTAAAAAACAGATAACAGAAATAATTAATAATATTTACTCTAACAGAAACAGACAAAACGATTAAATCATAATACTTAGTGTAAAAAACAGATAACAGAAATAATTAATAATATTTACTCTAACAGAAACAGATAATAGGATTAAGTCATAATACTTAGTGTAAAAGAAACAGATAACAGGATTAAGTCATAACAACTACTGTAGAGAAGCAGATAATAAAATTAAGTCACAATACTTAGTGTAAAATAAGCAGATAATAAAATTAAATCATAGTACTTAGAATACGAGAAGCAGATAATAGAGTTAAGTCATAATACCGAGTGTAAAAGAGACAGATAATAGGATTAAATCATAATACTTAGTGTAAGAAAACAGATTACAGAAATAATTAATAATATTTACTCTAACAGAAACAGATAATAGGATTAAGTCATAATACTTAGTGTAAAAGAAACAGATAACAGGATTAAGTCATAACAACTACTGTAGAGAAGCAGATAATAAAATTAAGTCACAATACTTAGTGTAAAATAAGCAGATAATAAAATTAAATCATAGTACTTAGAATACGAGAAGCAAATAATAAAGTTAACTCATAATACCGAGTGTAAAAGAGACAGATAATAGGATTAAATCATAATACTTAGTGTAAGAAAACAGATAAGAGGATTAAATTATAATACTTAGTTTAAAAAAACAGATAAGAGGATTAAATTATAATACTTACTGTAAGAGAAACAGATAAGAGAATTAAATCATAAAACTTAGTGTTAAAAACAGATAAGAGGATTAAATTATAATACTTACTGTAAGAGAAACAGATAAGAGGATTAACTCATAATACTTAGTGTTAAAACAGATAAGAGGATTAAATTACAATACTTACTGTAAGAGAAACAGATAAGAGAATTAAATCATAATACGTAATGTAAGAGAAATAGATAACAGAATTAATTCATAATATTTACTCTAAGAGAAACATAAATGGGATTAAGTTATAGTACTTAGTGTAAGAGAAACAGATAACATGAATACGTTATAATACTTAGTGTAAAAGAAACACAAAATAGGATTAAGTCATAATACTTATTTTAAGAAATCAGATAACAGAATCATTTCATAATACTTACTGTAAGAGAAACAGATAAGAGAATTAAACCATAAAACTTAGTGTTAAAAAAACAGATAAGAGGATTAAATTATAATACTTACTGTAAGAGAAGCAGATAATAGTATTAAGTCAAAATACTTAGTGTAAAATAAACAGATAAAATGATTAAATAATGATACTTAGTGTAAGAGAAGCAGATAATAGTATTAAAACATGAAACTTTATGTAAAAGAAACAAATAATAGGAGTAATTCATAATACTTAGTGTAAGAGAAGCGAATAATAGGATTAAGTCACAATTTTTACTGTAAGAGAAACAGATAATATGGTTAAGTCATAATACTTAATGTGAAAGAACAGATAATAGGATCAAATTATAATACTTACTGTAAGACAAACAGATAAAAGAATTAATTCATAATACTTACTGTAAGAGAAACCGAAAATAGTATTAAATCATAAAACTTGGTGTAAGAGAAGGAACTAATAGGAGAATACAGATAATAGGATTAAGTCACGATACTTAATTTGAAAGAAACAGACGATAGGATTAAGTCATAATATTTAATGTAAGAAAAACAGATAACAGAATTATTTTAATATACTTACTCTGAGAAAAACAAATAACAGGAGTAAGTCATAATACTTACTCTAAGAGAAACACATAATGGGATTAAGTCATAGTACTTAGTGTAAAAGAAACAGATAATGGGATTAAGTCATAGTACTTAGTGTAAAAGAAACAGATAATGGGATTAAGTCATAGTACTTAGTCTAAAAGAAACAAATAATAGGATTAATTCATAATACTTAGTGTGAGGAGAACAGGTAATAGATTAATTCATAGTACTTAGTGTGAGGAGAACAGGTAATAGGTTAATTCATAGTACTTCGTGTGAGGAGAACAGGTAATAGGTTAATTCATATTACTTAATGTGAGGAGAACAGGTAATAGGTTAATTCATATTACTTAGTGTGAGGAGAACAGGTAATAGGTTAATTCATAATACTTAGTGTGAGGAGAACAGGTAATAGGTTAATTCATAGTACTTAGTGTGAGGAGAACAGGTAATAGGTTAATTCATATTACTTAGTGTGAGGAGAACGGGTAATAGATTAATTCATATTACTTAGTGTGAGGAGAACAGGTAATAGGTTAATTCATAGTACTTCGTGTGAGGAGAACAGGTAATAGGTTAATTCATAGTACTTCGTGTGAGGAGAACAGGTAATAGGTTAATTCATATTACTTAGTGTGAGGAGAACAGGTAATAGATTAATTCATATTACTTAGTGTGAGGAGAACAGGTAATAGATTAATTCATAATACTTAGTGTGAGGAGACCAAGTAATAGATTAATTCATAATACTTAGTGTGAGGAGAACAGGTAATAGGTTAATTCATAGTACTTCGTGTGAGGAGAACAGGTAATAGGTTAATTCATAGTACTTAGTGTGAGGAGAACAGGTAATCGGTTAATTCATAGTACTTCGTGTGAGGAGAACAGGTAATAGGTTAATTCATAGTACTTCGTGTGAGGAGAACAGGTAATAGGTTAATTCATAGTACTTCGTGTGAGGAGAACAGGTAATAGGTTAATTCTAATACTTAGTGTGAGGAGAACAGGTAATAGGTTAATTCATAGTACTTCGTGTGAGGAGAACAGGTAATAGGTTAATTCATATTACTTAGTGTGAGGAGAACAGGTAATAGGTTAATTCATAGTACTTAGTGTGAGGAGAACAGGTAATCGGTTAATTCATAGTACTTCGTGTGAGGAGAACAGGTAATAGGTTAATTCTAATACTTAGTGTGAGGAGAACAGGTAATCGGTTAATTCATAGTACTTCGTGTGAGGAGAACAGGTAATAGGTTAATTCATAGTACTTCGTGTGAGGAGAACAGGTAATAGGTTAATTCATATTACTTAGTGTGAGGAGAACAGGTAATCGGTTAATTCATAGTACTTCGTGTGAGGAGAACAGGTAATAGGTTAATTCATAGTACTTCGTGTGAGGAGAACAGGTAATCGGTTAATTCATAGTACTTCGTGTGAGGAGAACAGGTAATAGGTTAATTCATAGTACTTCGTGTGAGGAGAACAGGTAATAGGTTAATTCATAATACTTAGTGTGAGGAGAACAGGTAATAGGTTAATTCATAGTACTTAGTGTGAGGAGAACAGGTAATAGGTTAATTCATAGTACTTCGTGTGAGGAGAACAGGTAATAGGTTAATTCTAATACTTAGTGTGAGGAGAACAGGTAATAGGTTAATTAATAGTACTTCGTGTGAGGAGAACAGGTAATAGGTTAATTCATATTACTTAGTGTGAGGAGAACAGGTAATAGGTTAATTCATAGTACTTAGTGTGAGGAGAACAGGTAATAGGTTAATTCATAGTACTTCGTGTGAGGAGAACAGGTAATAGGTTAATTCATAGTACTTCGTGTGAGGAGAACAGGTAATCGGTTAATTCATAGTACTTCGTGTGAGGAGAACAGGTAATAGGTTAATTCATAGTACTTCGTGTAAGGAGAACAGGTAATAGGTTAATTCATAGTACTTCGTGTGAGGAGAACAGGTAATAGGTTAATTCATATTACTTAGTGTGAGGAGAACAGGTAATAGGTTAATTCATAGTACTTCGTGTGAGGAGAACAGGTAATAGGTTAATTCATAGTACTTCGTGTGAGGAGAACAGGTAATAGGTTAATTCTAATACTTAGTGTGAGGAGAACAGGTAATAGGTTAATTAATAGTACTTCGTGTGAGGAGAACAGGTAATAGGTTAATTCATATTACTTAGTGTGAGGAGAACAGGTAATAGGTTAATTCATAGTACTTAGTGTGAGGAGAACAGGTAATAGGTTAATTCATAGTACTTCGTGTGAGGAGAACAGGTAATAGGTTAATTCATAGTACTTCGTGTGAGGAGAACAGGTAATCGGTTAATTCATAGTACTTCGTGTGAGGAGAACAGGTAATAGGTTAATTCATAGTACTTCGTGTAAGGAGAACAGGTAATAGGTTAATTCATAGTACTTCGTGTGAGGAGAACAGGTAATAGGTTAATTCATAGTACTTAGTGTGAGGAGAACAGGTAATAGGTTAATTCATAGTACTTCGTGTGAGGAGAACAGGTAATAGGTTAATTCATAGTACTTCGTGTGAGGAGAACAGGTAATAGGTTAATTCATATTACTTAGTGTGAGGAGAACAGGTAATCGGTTAATTCATAGTACTTCGTGTGAGGAGAACAGGTAATAGGTTAATTCATAGTACTTCGTGTGAGGAGAACAGGTAATCGGTTAATTCATAGTACTTCGTGTGAGGAGAACAGGTAATAGGTTAATTCATAGTACTTCGTGTAAGGAGAACAGGTAATAGGTTAATTCATAGTACTTCGTGTGAGGAGAACAGGTAATAGGTTAATTCATATTACTTAGTGTGAGGAGAACAGGTAATAGATTAATTCATAGTACTTCGTGTGAGGAGAACAGGTAATAGGTTAATTCATAGTACTTCGTGTGAGGAGAACAGGTAATAGGTTAATTCATAGTACTTCGTGTGAGGAGAACAGGTAATAGGTTAATTCATAGTACTTCGTGTGAGGAGAACAGGTAATAGGGTTGAGGGCCTTTTTTTTGTATAATTAGAAAATTAGGTGGCCTGTGTATAAATTTAAATGTATTTATTAACGTTGTTTGTCGCTAGGCTAATTAGCTATTATGCAATGAACTGTTGATTGTTGAATAAAAACACCAGTTTTTTAGAGACAGAATAAACTAAAAATATGTAATTCTGAGTTCAAAAAATGTTTATATTTAGTCCTTTTATTTTTGTATTATTGTTTTTTCTTACAATTGACGTTTGCATTAGAATACTTTAAATTGAATGTCTTTGCTAAACGAGAAATAAAGCTTTTCAGTCACTGACTGAATGTAATCAATATCCATTAGGTATGGAATATGTGATTGTAAACTCCTATCTGTATCAGTTTGTTTGTTATAAAGTCTGTAAGAGGGCGCTATTTACTTTGTGTGCATGATAAAACCCAAAAAAAAACAAACTTGCAAAGAAACCAGCATAAAAAAGATTTACATCCTTGGAAGTAGGAGTTTCTTAAAACATCTGGTTACTAATTCTTTACTTCTTAGTGAAGGAGTCAGATTATAATTGCTAATAACAAGTACGTCTGTGTTACGTCATATTTAATAGTTCAGCAGAAAATGTCACGAAATTGATTTTTTCAATTTTACATTACTGTTCTCTTTTTGTGTTGAAAATGGTCTTCAGAGGTAAAAATAAAAATGTATGAGATTTACATCTTTATTACAGACTAAACATGAAATTCCCTTCTATCCCGCGAGAGAAGAAATATTTATTTGTTTCGTACTGTAATGAAAAATTAAAACGATCAATCGTTGTTGGATGTTCCAGAATCATATTACGCAGATAACAAACTGGATAGCTCTCGCTAATGTAGAAAGTAAGAATCCTTTCTTCGTGAATGTAAAACTAATTCTATTTTCTTAGGAATTGCAATAAAAGTTTATTTTTTTACCGAAAGTCAAACTTAGCAAATGAGCTGGGTAATATATTATCTTGGCTTCAGTTTGGCCAACAGAAGTGTTGGTGCAACAGACAATTTTCGCTTGAGGCTGGTTTATAGAAATGTGGTGCAACAGATAATATTGGCTTCGGGCTAGTTAATAGAAATATGGTGCAACAGATAATATTGGCTTCAGGCTGGCTAATAGAAGTGTTGATGTAACAGATTATCTTGGCTTCAAGCTGGGTAATAGATGTGTTGATGTAACAGATTATCTTGGCTTCAAGCTGGCTAATAGATGTGTTGATGTAACAGATTATCTTGGCTTCAGGCTAGTTAATAGAAATGTGGTGCAACAGATAATATTGGCTTCACGCTGGCTAATAGATGTGTTGGTGCATCATATTATTTTAGCTTCAGGCTGGCCTACATAAGTGTTAATGTAACAGATTATCTTGGCTTCAGGCAGAAAGAAGTTAGTACAAAAACAGTACAGCTAACCTCATTTAAAGATATTCAATTTTCTTAAAGTTGAAGTTTCGATAACACTTCTGTTTTACCCTAATTGTCCATGCTTTGTCAATATATTTTCTTAACGCATCTCCAAAGTTGGTAGATGAGAGAACTGGAATTTTCCCTTAACAGGAAAGTTTAAAGAGAAAATTGTAATATTACTCCCGTCGTACCTTTTACAGGTAGAAGGAGGCTGATGGGCGATGTCGTTCAATACCATTTATGTCAACGCCTCACAAAGGACTCTCTGTTCCCTAACAATAACTTGAAAACCCGTAGTGGTTTATCTGTAGTAAACTTATCGAATATTTTAACTCCATTAGAAGTCTGTTAATTACCTTGCTATTTATGTAAGGGCTTAAGTTAAATTTGTTTTATCTCACAAGGTTATACAGTGATAAAGAATAACACATCTGATATTATCTAAATAAACACATGGGTGCAGAATTTCCATTCACAGCTGACGTCAGGTTGGTTTATCTTCTAAGATTGTAACAGAAGCGTTTACTTTCTGACTATGAAGACAATCTGCTTGCAAATGAAGGCATACACATTTAAAACGATGTATCTTGCGTAATATGTCACTATTACCAGCACTTACGCCATTAATAATTCGGTTTAACTTTTCCATTTGTTGAATTGTTAAATATCTAAACAAACCTTTAAAGCGAAATTATATTTATATTTACCGCCGATAAATTTGTATTCTTTTAAAATTTAGAGTTGATAAGAAGACATTACTTTTATTACCTTCCGCATTTCGTAAAATATAGAAAACTTGGAACTGCATAGAAAAATATGTTTTATTAGATTGTTGCACAAGTAAAGAAGGATCTTATGATATATGTGACGATTACTTTACAGAAGCTGATTAGATTATTGCACAGCTGATAAATGATAATATAATATACGTAATGATTATTTTTACTGAAACTGATTAGATTATTGCACAACAAAGGAATGATCATGTGACATAAGTAATGATTATTTTTACCGAAACTGATTTGATTATTGCACAACAAAGGAATGATCATGTGACATAAGTAATGATTATTTTTACCGAAACTGATTTGATTATTGCACAACAAAGGAATGATCATGTGACATAAGTAATGATTATTTTTACCGAAACTGATTTGATTATTGCACAACTAAGGAATGATCATATGACATAAGTAATGATTATTTTACTGAAATTAATTTGATTATTGTACAACTAATGAATTATCATGCGACATAAGAAATTAATATTTTTACTGAAATTTGATACACTAACGCTCGCTCTATGCTGTTAGAGGAACTGACTGAAATTAAAAGCAGATATTTAAAGGAAACAGCTTGAATGGAACCGGTTTCTTAACATTCAATGATTAAGTTTTTGTCAGGTTCAAATTCTGCAAGTGGATACGTTGTTTTGCAACCTAATCTAAATATATTTATATTTTTCAATATAGAAATATCAACCGATAGAGATCAGTGAAACGTGAGTGACTCTAGATTCAGGTTATTTTTAATCTTATAAGGTTTTATTTTTCTATGTTTTAAATTTATGTTCATTACGAAAAAAATTTCCCTAGAAAATATTCACTGAACCGAATCGAATTTACGACTTGTGTTTTGAAAGAATGCGGAGCAAAACGGAACCAATGGTTTCGTCCTCTCAGCACACGAGACAAGGCTAAAGACGGCTGGTATGGGTATTAAAACTTTTATTAAAATAAGTTAGAAAACAACGTTTTAATCTTCTTAACCTGAAGGTCAGGTAGTTAAGACACTCGACCTTAATCTTAGGGTCGCGGGTTCGAATCCCCATCACAATGAACATTCTTGCCATTTCAACCGTGGGGCGTTATAATGTGACGGTTAATCCCACTATTCGTTGGTAAAAAAGTAGATCAAGAATTGATGGTGAGGGGAGTGATGACTAGCTGCTTTCCATCTAGTCCTACACTGCTAAATTAGAGACGGCTAGCGCAGATAGCCCTCATATAGCTTTGCCCGAAATTCAAACCAATCTTAACCTCAAGATAGCAAACGATGGTCGAAACGTTGTTCTCTACTCTATGTTAATACCAATACCAGCCGTCTTGAGATACATTTTACTTCAAGTGGGTTTCTCGTCATCATAAATTAGGGCTAAAGATTTCGTAACAGAAATCTGATGCTGAGTTTATGGCTTATATTTTATTTATTTGTAAAAATACTTTCTGAAGAATGAAGTGTCTCATCCAGCTACAGGTGGGTACAAACCACTGGTTTTGTTATAGTATTTAACTTTCGTCTTGGTTCAGACATTTCTAGTTTAATAGAAAACAATAAACTTCTAATGGTGTATTAACTTATTTTCATTACTACTGAATTAGTGGTAATTAGTGGTCATTTTAGACTTTAGACTTTTGGCGAGGGAACTGCAAGGACATTATGGAAGAGATGATTAATTAGTAATTCAGATGTCTAACTGCGCACCGGAGACCAGAAATCATTATTAAAACAAATACCACTATAAACTTCACACGAACAGAACTTTTCTCAACTTACGTCTTTATCAAAGGCTGTATATTTACAGTTAGATCAATTTAAACATACAGCCTGTAATGGAAGGGTTGTTCTTGATTTGATACTTCGTTATATCATAATTTTCGACGGTGCATTATTCTTCTAGAAATTAAAACTAAAGTAGAGCCACATATGAACATATTATATAACTTTGAACTTAAACTGACCGACCTTTATATCTCCTTAATCAACAGAAAGGTTTTCTGTTAACTTAACTTTGTTTCTCATTAGTTGTTAGATTTTCCCAAAACTTTAATTTTAAGTCTTATTTTGTTGAGTTATCCATTAGTTGAAACACGCGTTAAGCCCACGTTTCTTTTTATATTTCTTATATTTAATTGCACGTGTTCTCAAAATCTTTCTAGTTTGACTTATATTTGTCACTGTGTGCACTAATATTTGTCACTGTGTGCAGTATATTTCACACACCAAATTTTCAGTTGCACAAGTTTTATTACAACCACCACCTTTTTTTTGCATTTTTTGACGGTAAAACTATTACAAATTTTTAGATCAAACTGAACGATTTCAACATTTTTCAGACTTTTGCATCAATAGAATATTAAAACCTGATATTTCTGACAACATGGCGAATATGAGGAAATCGAAGCTTCAGGAACAATAAAGTTTCATATGTTTGGGTTCCCAGTTGTACTTATTTTAATAATGATTTAAATGAAGACTTAAATTGGCATGAGTTTCACTCCAGGAGTTCCAGCATTCTAATACTCACTATGATACGATAGGCATAGTGCATTATATTAAATAATTTGATGGTTCTGTTGCAACACCAAGAACTGACAGAAAAAAATCTTATAAGTTGAAGAGTAAACAGATTAATTAAAAGATCAAAAGTATTTCTGTGAAATATAAGAAACCCTTTAACCCATAAACAATAAATAATTAATATATTTAAAAACACAAATGTTTATTAGAGCAGATTGGGCAAACATTGGGAAAACTAGGTTTAACAAGCCTAATTAACTTGTTTGATATGCGTGTTAACAGGAACATTATATCTCTGATCTAAATACGCAGTGGATATTTCTGGTTTATCTGTGATCTTAGTGACTGATATAATTAGACTCGAACAATAACTGTAACAAACGGCCGCTAGTTGGTTCGTGTAAGTGTAAGTACAGCCTGGCAGACGACGAATGACAACAGCAAAATATCTGAAATTATAAATAGCGATAAGATATGAAGATATGTAACATCAATTTGTGTTTTTATGTTTGAAGATATGTAACATCAATTTGTGTTTTTATGTTTGAAGATATGTAACATCAATTTGTGTTTTTATGTTTGAAGATATGTAACATCGATTTGTGTTTTTATGTTTGAAGATATGTAACATCAATTTGTGTTTTTATGTTTGAAGATATGTAACATCAATTTGTGTTTTTATGTTTGAAGATATGTAACATCGATTTGTGTTTTTATGTTTGAAGGTATGTAACATCAATTTGTGTTTTTATGTTTGAAGATATGTAACATCAATTTGTGTTTTTATGTTTGAAGATATGTAACATCGATTTGTGTTTTTATGTTTGAAGATATGTAACATCAATTTGTGTTTTTATGTTTGAAGATATGTAACATCAATTTGTGTTTTTATGTTTGAAGATATGTAACATCAATTTGTGTTTTTATGTTTGAAGATATGTAACATCAATTTGTGTTTTTATGTTTGAAGATATGTAACATCAATTTGTGTTTTTATGTTTGAAGATATGTAACATCAATTTGTGTTTTTATGTTTGAAGATATGTAACATCAATTTGTGTTTTTATGTTTGAAGATATGTAACATAGATTTGTGTTTTTATGTTTGAAGATATGTAACATCAATTTGTGTTTTTATGTTTGAAGATATGTAACATCGATTTGTGTTTTTATGTTTGAAGATATGTAACATCGATTTGTGTTTTTATGTTTGAAGATATGTAACATCGATTTATGTTTTTATGTTTGAAGATATGTAACATCGATTTGTGTTTTTATGTTTGAAGATATGAAACATCGATTTGTGTTTTTATGTTTGAAGATATGTAACATCGATTTGTGTTTTTATGTTTGAAGATATGAAACATCGATTTGTGTTTTTATGTTTGAAGATATGTAACATCGATTTGTGTTTTTATGTTTGAAGATATGTAACATCAATTTGTGTTTTTATGTTTGATGATATGTAACATCAATTTGTGTTTTTATGTTTGAAGATATGTAACATCAATTTGTGTTTTTATGTTTGATGATATGTCTTTTAATTTTATTTTATTTAGAGCTGCTATAAAACATAATTTTAGATTTATTTCTAGTCTTGTTTACATTTTTAATACTTCTGTTATAAAGTTTAGTGAGTGAAAAGACAAAGTTAACTTTGTGTCACTGCTTTTTTCGAAGAATTACATTGCTTGCAAACATTAAACTGAAGGTATGAAAAATGCCCAAGTCATACATATAAAACAATTTGATGGGCTTGTGCCATTTCTTCACTCCTTTTAACACTTCACAAAATATGGTAAAATATAGGACGAAATTGGTGCTTTTCAAATTCTTTCAAAAATCCTTTTGGAGTAGGTGATGTGTAGACACTTTAATCTCATACAAGATGTGAAAAGAAAGACATAAATTTTATTTATGTTAAAAGAGAAGAGGTTTAGAAAACGAACGACTTGATGCATTACCTATGAGGTAATCCTGCTTTGAGGTTTAAATAATGACAAAGACCTAATTTCTACAAAAATTATTCTTTATAATATGAAGAAGTATTGTTGAAAGTCAGAAGCTAAGACTTTTTTGCATATCTATCACAACGAATATTCCTAAGGCAACATGTTTTATATTAATTTATTCATTGTTAAACGTGCCTTTTTGATGGCTAAACTTTTTTTATGTAACATATTCAATGTGGTAAGTGATTAACTTCATAATTCATTTAGAAAAATGCTGCATATACACAACATCTTAACGTGTATTCGACACTTTTAGATTTCAGGAATGGTATAACTTACCGTTAAGTTTTTATTTCCTTCATCTTTCGAATCGCCGAGATGAAAATTATCTCTTTAATATCTTTATACATAAATTACCACGGAAAGTAATAACCGTGGTGCTGTTGTTTTATCTTACTTAAAATGAAAACTACGTATTAGATTAGAATATTTATAGGCTACAAAACGAAAGCTGAAATGGTACCATAAACAAAAAGATGAAATATGTTTGGTAATTTTAGATAATTACGAGAAAGTGCACAAGAGCTATCTTCATGCACAAGAGCTATCTTCACTGTATATTACTAATTTTGGAATCCAGTCTGGGACAGAGAGATTTAAGCAACAACACTAACGATCAGTTTGTTTGTTACCCTAATCACGTATTGGAACTTAGTCTTATAACACATCTATGGGCCAAAAGAGGCGAACTTTGGACCCTGCGATACACAGCCCGGCGCGTTAACTGATAGACCATACCTCGACCAAAATATGGATTAGATTTAATGGTAATACTAGAAATAATAGTACTTACTTGGTGTTACTCTCAACAGTTCGCTTTACAAACCACGACTGACAGCACAAAGATACAAATAACAAATGTTAACACGTTTCTTAACATTTTATTTGCACGTTAAAGCGTTAATTTTGTTGTTGTTTCGAATTAAGTACAAAGCTACTCAATGGGCTATCTGTGCTCTGCCCACCACGGGTATCGAAACCCGGTTTTTAGCGTTGTAAGTCTACAGACACACCGCTGAGGGAACTGGAGAATTAAAGTGTTAATATTAAAGTGTTAACATTAATGTGTTAATTGTAAAACGTGTAACATCTTAAAATACCAGATAATCAACACATTTATATGTTTATTTCAGGAAGGTGTTATTGAATTAACATTTTAGGTGTTAGTTAATTAAATTGTGGGTTGTAGGTTACAGTTTGTGTTTCAGTTCAACGTTCCTGTAACAGATGTAAAGCGAAACGTTGAGTTAAGAAAAATAAAACAATGTCATGTTATGAGATAAATTAGTCCTAGTATATTTTATACATTAATATGCCCTACGGAAATTAAATAATAGGTTTGATGACGTCACAATATAGATATGAGAATCAGTAATATCATGATATGATTCATATAAACATATACAGTAGAATTTAGGGCTACGTTTTCAATATACACTTTACTTCATAAATAACGTTTTCTATTCCCAAGCTTACTTACTTCTAACATATACAGTACAGAGAATATGTAGCTTCCTTATATTGGTATGCCGTCTCATTTGTTCCAAGTTTTAAAAGAGTTCGTTCTCAGTGACAAACACGGCACACAACTTCTCATTTTGAAAATGTTTGTCTAGAACGTCAACCGTATTAATCACTCTATATCATATAATGTTTTGTCGTAACTGCTTATATTATACAACATATGGTAGTTTCTGTTGTTGTTTTTTTTGGTTTCTAATTCGATATCGAAGAAACCAAGGTTTTATAAAATAAAGTTTGAAGACGACTTGAATGGGTTGTGAAAAACAACTCTGTTATACATGTACAACGTTCCGACAAGATTATGTCGTCATCAGATATAAGTAGTTTACCCGATGATGACGAAACGTTGTACATTTGAAACATGTTCCTTCATAACCTATTTACGTCTTCTCCAGACTTTAGTTTTCTGATTTGGTTGCTTATTTTGGAGCAATACCACAATTCCGTGAGGACTCAAACACCGAATTTTAGAGCTGTAAGAACTTACCGCTGTACCCCGAGAGAACAGTTGTATAGTTTTTATTGTTTGTTTGTTTTTTTTTCAATTTAAGTCCCGATACAATTTTATCCGATAATGTTACGTTTTAAGAGAATGGATCATATCTTTAATATACGTTTGGTTTAATTTTTCATGGAAATTCCTTTTTGGTGCTTTATTTTCAAGGTATTTAAAGTTAAGATTAACAAACGGGTAAATATCTATTTTTCTGTGAATAAGTTTCTTAAAACTAATATTTCAACTGCTTCTTTGTTTATTGTTAAGCACAAAACTACACAATGAGTTCTCTGTATTTTGCACACAGCGGGTACAGAACCTAGAATTTTAAGCATTATAAGCCATTCAGACTTATTGAACACTGATTATAGTTTAAAGTGTGTTTTTGTCTGCAGAAACGGCTCGTTTGGGTTGAGAAAATATTTTACATAGAAGAGCGAACAACGTTTCGACCTTCTTCGGTCATCGTCAGGTTCACACCTGAAGGTCGAAACATTGTTCGCTCTTCTATGTAAAATATTTTCTCAACCCAAACGAGCCGTTTCTGCATATAAATTTCTCAACAAGTGGGTTTCTCGACATCACTGATTGTGTTTTTGTCTATTTTATTAGAATTTCGAGCAAAGCCACTTGAGGACGCTACCTGTCCTTAATTTGGAAGCGATATGTTAGAGGGAAGACATCTAGATAGCACCATTTACATCTTATCGATGAATACTAGGATTTGCTGTCACATTATAACTCCCACACAAGCATCTAAAGTGAAGGGTTTCGATCCCGCGATCTTCATATTATGAGTCGATCACATTGCCTACCAGGCTATGCCAAGACCTAGTGTAAGAGTGATTTGTTTCAAAGGTATTTATTTTTATGTTTGATTTGAAGTTAAACACAAATCTATCTGTGCTTTGCCCGTCAGGAGTATCGAAAACCGCTTTCTAGCATTGTAAGTCCGCAGACTATGTCACTGGAGGGTTAGCAGTCTTGCCGGACAAAAAAAAAATGAGGAAAATAATAATTAATTTGATTTGGAAATTTCAGTTAAATAGCAGACATGTTATTTATGATCCGTAATACTAATATGACGCTTCTACGTTTGAAACTGACCGACTTTATTTCACAGAGGCCTGGCATGGCCAAGCGCGTAAGACGTGCGACTCGTAATCCGAGGGTCGCGGGTTCTTACCCGCGTCACGCTAAACATGCTTGCCCTCCCAGCCGTGAGGGCGAATAATGTGCGGTCAATCCCACAATTCGTTGGTAAAAGAGTAGCCCAAGAGTTGGCGGTGGGTGGTGATGACTAGCTGCCTTCCCTCTAGTCTTACACTGCTAAATTAGGGACGGCTAGCGCAGATAGCCCTCGGGTAGCTTTGTGCGAAATTCAAAAAAGCAAACAAATTATTTCACAGATTTCTCATGGATCTGTTTCTAGTGCAAATACAAGGTCACATATAAATAAGTAACTAAGTTATAAAACCAACAAATATGTCTTATTTATTAAGCCTAAAGTTTGTCAATAATTGATCTATTTTATCTAAATAAAAATATCTCAAGAATTTTGCTTGAAGTTAAACACAAATCAAGACAATGGGCTATAGGGCCACCACTAGTACCGAAACTTAGATTCTTGTAAGTCCGTCGACGTATCGTAGTGTCCCTGGGCGTGCGTGTTTAGGATCTCTACACAAACGTTTAGCTCAAATTCTAATGTTTTGATTAAGCATTTAAACAAATTTAGTTTATTAAAATTTCTTTTAACTTTCTCGTAAAAACATTGTTCCACAAATGTCTGATAAAGTTGTAGTGTTCAGATTATGTCTCATAAAGTTGTGGTGTTCAGATGATGTCTGATAAAGTTGTAGTGTTCACATGATGTCTGATAAAGTTGTAGTGTTCAGATTATGTCTCATAAAGTTGTAGTGTTCAGAAGATGTCTATGGGAGTAAAAAATTCGAGTAAAGCAGCTAAATAGTAGTATAAACATTATATATAATAAATGATGTCTGATAAAGTTGTAGTGTTCAGAAGATGTCTATGGGAGTAAAAAATTCGAGTAAAAGCCCATCTATTTTTTCTTCTCTTTCATAGAAATAAATCATTGCATCGTCTTTAGTTTGTGATAAGAAAAGGACAGATTAGGTTTCACTGAAATGAAAGGCCGATGCTGACAAAAAGTAAATAAACATATTATTTGGAAGTATTTGTAAGCTGAAAAGGAAACGCTTCTTGTGGACTGATGAAGAAATGATGCATTGCTCTGTTCGTTATTTTTATAGGCAGATAGAATAATCAAACATTTGAAATTAGATCATCTGTAAAGGGCTGGTCGTCAAGAAATACCGCTTTCTCTCCACCTCCAGTACCTTTAGCTGTGTGCAGATGCTTGGCTGCTTTGAGTCATAAATCACCAACAATTCGCTGGTTTTGTTTCGTGTGAAGCGTCGAAAGATTTGGAACGAAGACAGACAAAAATAACATGACTAGTCGTTGATGTTTGATTCCATGAGATGACACTGTTACAAACGTGCGTTGTTAAATTTTTAGTATAAAATAGAAACGAAATAACATCTAGGTGTTGTTAGAATCGACGGAACACTGCTAGTGTGTGTTTCTACACACTATTTTCCCCTATCTAATCAAGGTACATTTTACCGATAGCTTAACAAACGAATCTATATATTTATCACAACATCAGCAGTGTTAATTTATTTAATTTAATGTTAATTTATTTGTCAAGGATCCAGTAATTCAAATAAGAGAATTTATGCAATATACAAAAACAACGACAAAATAATCCATGATTTCATGTTATTTAGAGTAAAAGAAATTAGCTTTCGAGTTTTTAAATAAATGTTCAGTTTACTCACTTAAGAAAGAGTGGTGGTATTGGTAGTTTACTCACTTAAGGAGTGGGTGGTATTGGAAGTTTACTCACTTAAGGAGTGGGTGGTATTGGAAGTTTACTCACTTAAGGAGTGGTTGGTATTGGTAGTTTACTCACTTAAAAAGGAGTGGGTGGTATTGGTAGTTTACTCACTTAAGGAGTGGGTGGTATTGGTAGTTTACTCACTTAAGAAGGAGTGGGTGGTATTGGTAGTTTACTCACTTAAGAAGGAGTGGATGGTATTGGTAGTTTACTCACTTAAGAAGGAGTGGGTGGTATTGGTAGTTTACTCACTTAAGGAGTGGGTGGTATTGGTAGTTTACTCACTTAAGGAGTGGTTGGTATTGGTAGTTTACTCACTTAAAAAGGAGTGGTTGGTATTGGTAGTTTACTCACTTAAGGAGTGGTTGGTATTGGTAGTTTACTCACTTAAGAAGGAGTGGTTGGTATTGGTAGTTTACTCACCCCAAGAAGAGTGGGTGGTATTGGTAGTTTACCCACTTAAGAAGAAGTGGTTGGTATTGGTAGTTTACTCCCTTAAGAGGAGTGGATGGTATTGGTAGCTTTACTCACCCTAAGTGAGTGGGTGGTATTGGTAGTTTACTCACTTAAGGAGTGGTTGGTATTGGCAGTTTACTCATTTAAGAAGGAGCGAGTGGTATTGGTAGTTTACTCATTTAAGAAGGAG
This sequence comes from Tachypleus tridentatus, assembly GCF_004210375.1. Taxonomy (NCBI): domain Eukaryota; kingdom Metazoa; phylum Arthropoda; class Merostomata; order Xiphosura; family Limulidae; genus Tachypleus; species Tachypleus tridentatus. The sequence goes on from NC_134835.1 coordinate 15,121,409, forward strand.
TGAGTGGTATTGGTAGTTTACTCACTTAAGAAGGAGTGGGTGGTATTGGTAGTTTACTCACTTAAGGAGTGGTTGGTATTGGTAGTTTACTCACTTAAGGAGTGGGTGGTATTGGTAGTTTACTCACTTAAGTGGTGGGTGGTTGGTAGTTTACTCACTTAAGAAGGAGTGGGTGGTATTGGTAGTTTACTCACCTAAGGAGTGGTTCGTATTGGTAGTTTACTCACTTAAGGAGTGGGTGGTATTGGAAGTTTACTCACATAAGGAGTGGTTGGTATTGGTAGTTTACTCACTTAAAAAGGAGTGGGTGGTATTGGTAGTTTACTCACTTAAGGAGTGGGTGGTATTGGAAGTTTACTCACTTAAGGAGTGGTTGGTATTGGTAGTTTACTCACTTAAAAAGGAGTGGGTGGTATTGGTAGTTTACTCACTTAAGGAGTGGTTGGTATTGGTAGTTTACTCATTTAAGAAGGAGTGAGTGGTATTGGTAGTTTACTCACTTAAGAAGGAGTGGGTGGTATTGGTAGTTTACTCACTTAAGGAGTGGGTGGTATTGGCAGTTTACTCATTTAAGAAGGAGCGAGTGGTATTGGTAGTTTACTCACTTAAGGAGTGGTTGGTATTGGTAGTTTACTCACTTAAGAAGGAAGGGGTGGTATTGGTAGTTTACTCACTTAAGGAGTGGTTGGTATTGGTAGTTTACTCACTTAAGAAGGAGTGAGTGGTATTGGTAGTTTACTCACTTAAGAAGGAGTGGGTGGTATTGGTAGTTTACTCACTTAAGAAGGAGTGGGTGGTATTGGTAGTTTACTCACTTAAGGAGTGGTTGGTATTGGTAGTTTACTCACTTAAGGAGTGGTTGGTATTGGTAGTTTACTCACTTAGAAGGAGTGAGTGGTATTGGTAGTTTACTCATTAAGAAGGAGTGGGTGGTATTGGTAGTTTACTCACTTAAGGAGTGGGTGGTATTGGTAGTTTACTCACTTAAGGAGTGGTTGGTATTGGTAGTTTACTCATTTAAGAAGGAGTGAGTGGTATTGGTAGTTTACTCACTTAAGAAGGAGTGGGTGGTATTGGTAGTTTACTCACTTAAGGAGTGGGTGGTATTGGTAGTTTACTCACTTAAGGAGTGGTTGGTATTGGTAGTTTACTCATTTAAGGAGTGGGTGGTATTGGTAGTTTACTTACTTAAGGAGTGGGTGGTATTGGTAGTTTACTGCTGACCATTGTTGATTGGTCAACATGTTTGCTTCCACCATTTGAACTGTTTCTTATCCAATGTTTTAACACATCGAGATCGTTGTTAGATATTCTGTATAAACTTCGTAAAGGTGCCAGTTTCTGTCTTCTACAAGCGTCACCCTTATAGTTGGTAGTCTTGTACTCAGCAGAGATGGATGTATATACTCAACTATCAAATGTCTGTCCAGTTGAGCCAGGGAACGTCCCAACACAGCAACTGGCTCTGTATAAAGTGATATCACATATGGTTTAGAAAATGTAATAAATCTGGACTATAAACCCTCGTTTAGAAATTGTTTTATTTTTTTTAATAACAATCACTTCAGAATCATCAACCAACTGGGGGTCAGGAAAAGGCTTTTTGGTGTCTCATCAGTAAATCTAAGGGCTTATAACGCTACAAATTAGGTTTCGATACTCCAATCTGCAACTTTGTTCTTAACAACATACAAACAAATATTTGTTTATTAGTTAAGCCACATTGAACCACAACGTTATAACTTCTTATATCGGAACGCTTTGTTTTAAAATCTTACGATAAAACAAATGCGTCACTTTTCAGTTTCTTTCTAATGAGGATGACACTTTTGTAAACTGGCAAAAATCATGAATTTTAGGGTAACGTTCGTTAACTTGAAGAACTCATAAAATAAGCAGGCATGGGAAGCATTTGTCTCTGGAAGCAATGGCAAAACATTTAGCTTTGAATATCTTGTCGTGAGTTAAACCCTACATACAAAGAGTTAAGCTTAGATGGGTATTATAACTTGTTAACATTCAATGTCAGAAATTACTTTGTGAATGAAATTTTACTCTGATATATAGCGTATAAACTATTTGTAGTTTCGGTCCCCAGGTGGCACAGCGATATGTCTGCGGACTTACAACGCTAAATCCGGATTTCGGTACTCGTGGTGGGCAGAGCACAGATAGCCCATTATTTAGCTTTCTGCTTAATTCAGAACAACAACTTGAAATTTCACTAGCTGGTGAGTGTCAAATCCAGGAACAATCCGATTAATCAATAAATATTCTCAACTATTTTAAAGCGGGCATTAACCGCAAAGATGTAAATTGCAATTTTGTTAAGAGACTTTACAGTCGTTATAGGACGACTTATCTATTTTAAAGAAGTGTAATTAATAGACAGTTTTGTTTTATATGTACAATTTTAAACGCTATAAATATTTAATAATGTGTAGATACATCTCCCGTTAAACATTTTGTTAGAGACTTCATCTAATAAGGGTGTTCGCATCTCCGTAGCGCCAAACATGCTCGCCATTTCAGCTGTGAGGGCGTTATAATGTGACGGTCAATCCCACTATTCGTTGGCAGGAGAGTAGTTTACGAGTTGGTGGTGGGTAATATTGATTAGTTACTTTTGCTCTGGTCCATCACTGATAAATAATAACCGTTAATGTACATAATCTTCGTGTAATTATGCGTCAAATTAAAAACAAACCATCATGGTGAAATTAGGTACTGCGTGATGGTTTAAATAATGTAGAACAGTTTATTAAAATATGGACGAGACACAAGAATCATTAGACCCAACTCATGACACAAGAATGTCACCCACACCATTACTCTAGCTATAGCACTCTTAGATAGGCCTAAAGCTTAAGGAGATTTGCTGCATATTCTTATTTTTATTTTCAGTACATATAAAAATGAAAAGTAAATAATCATACCACATAACTTGTTTTCTCTTATTTAGTTTCTATAGTGCATATTGGTGTATTGAAAGCATGGTAACACTAGAAATAAACGACGTTATAACACCACAGTGTTGTTTTTATAAATTAAGATAACGTTTTGCTTTACCGTTTTTTTATAAACGTACAGTACAAAACTTTGTACTTGAAGCTACGTATTAATTAAGCTTTTCAGTTTGATTTATGAACCAAGTTTATACTTTGAGAGACACGAATTGTAATTAATACTTGAAATAAAATACGTAAAAATAGCATGTGTTGTTTTTTTAATTAATTAATGTTCGTTATTAATAAATGTTCCCTTAAAAACATTAGTTTGGAAAATCGCTACTAAGGAATGAGGTCACCACTTTTAACCTGGTTTTTATTTGATCATCTAAAGTTTATGTTGCCGTGGGTTAAAAATAAGATTCTCGAAGGTCGTTAGTAGAAAATTAGTATTATTGTACATATACAAATATATATTTGTTCTTCAAGTTTGAAGGTATCAGTTTTCTCTTCTTTAAAGAGTAGATATTTTTCAGGGTTTGTAAGTACATGTAGGTAAAGCTTCCATATCTAAAGATACGTTCTGATTCAATAACTCGAAACCCGTTTAAAACTCATCTTACTGAATTGCCCTAACTTGTTTTATAGATGTCTTTATTTTTTGATAATGTGGCTGTTTGATATCTAACTGAAATACCAGATGATGATGTGCCCATAGATAGCCACAAACTCAGTAAGTAAATTCGTTTTCTTTGAGCTCCACTGGTGTCGCTTCATACGTTACCATAACAACGGACACTATTCCTCTGGCAATCCACAGAAAGTGGAACACCACGGGCTACATGACTTGTGCACAATTCACTGATATCTACAGTTACAGTGAGCTCCTTTTATTTATTCCTTATCAACCGGAACACAAGCTGTCTTCTGACGGCCAGAGGGCAGGCCGAGCGTCTGCAGCAAAGACCGAAGGAAAACCTAACGCGTTTATGTAACCACTGGTTCAACGAAGACTGTAACGTGAAACTAGAACTGCTACATTTGTCTTTGATATCTGAATCTGATATACTGAATCACTGTGTCCGAAGTACTAAGAAAGACTAGAGGACAAATAACACCGATTCCGATTTATCTAGTCTCTGTTTCGTTGGTTTACTTTCCAAACCGTATTTTCACAAGGGCGGTCGAGTGGATTATTTGAAGCTATACGTTTATTTTTCAGGTGAGACTTAAAGGTCATTAGTATATTATATTTTGAAGTTTAAATTATGTATTTCTGTTTTAAATATGGTAATATATAACAATAATTTGATTTGTTTTCTGAGATACATTAAGCTTGTTCAAATTCCAAAACTACGCCAGTAGATAGTGCGAGATAAACCATAACATAAATAAGTTAGTATTAACAGTTGAAAAAATACTAAAATATGAACATACTTAACTTCAGGTCTTAACTTACTCCCTTTCGTATGTTAAAGATTGGCTTTGTCAGCTTCGCTCTAGCTCTCTCTTATGGTGAGAGTCAAGTCTATCCACTCTTTCTCGTAAGTTGAATGTTAAGTGTCTCCATTCTAACTCTTATGATGTTGAATGTCAAGTGTCTCAACTCTAACTCTCACATATTTATCAGATGTTAAGTGTCTCCACTCTAACTCTTATGTTGAATGTCAAGTGTCTCAACTCTAACTCTTATGTTGAATGTTAAGTGTCTCAACTCTAACTCTTATGTTGAATGTCAAGTGTCTAAACTCTAACTCTTATGTTGAATGTCAATTGTCTCAACTCTAACTCTTATGTTGAATGTCCAAGAGTGGTGTCTCAGCTCTAACTCTTACTCTTATGTTGAATGTCAAGTGTCTCAACTCTAACTCTTATGTTGAATGTCAAGTGTCTCAACTCTAACTCTTATGTTGAATGTCAAGTCTCTCAACTCCTAACTCTTATGGTGAATGTCAAGTGTCTCAGCTCTAACTCTTATGTTGAATGTCAAGTGTCTCAGCTCTAACTCTTATGTTGGATGTTAAGTGTCTCAACTCTAACTCTTATGTTGAATGTCAAGTGTCCCAACTCTAACTCTTATGTTGAATGTCAAGTGTCTCAACTCTAGCTCTTATGTTGAATGTCCAAGTGTCTCAGCTCTAACTCTTGTGTTGAATGTTAAGTCTCTGGGAATCTAACTCTTATGGTGAATGTTAAGTGTCTCAGCTCTAACTCTTATATATTTGAATGTTGCATTGTCTTAACTTTAACTCTCCTTTATGTTGAATGTCTCAACTGTATTTCTATGTTGAATGGCATCTAAAATTAATGTCTCAACTCTAACTCTTATGGTGAATGTTAAGTGTCTCCACTCCAACTCTTATGGTGGTTAATGTTAAGTATCTCAGGCCCATGTCTAACTCTTATGGTGAATGTTAAGTGTCTCAACTCTAATTCTTATATTGTGTTGAATGTTAAATGTGAATGTTAACTCTTATAACTTATGGTGAATGTTAAGTGTCTCCAACTCCCCAACTCTTATGGTGAATGTTAAGTGTCTCAACCTAGCTCAACTTGAACTCTTATGGTCTGAATTCTATCTCTTTCAACTTAAGTCTCAGCCAACACTATCGTTTATGTTGAATATTAAGTCTCTGAGCTCCACTCCAACTCTTATGGTGAATGTTAAGTGTCTCCACTGTAACTCTTATGGTGAATGTTAAGTGTCTCCACTGTAACTCTTATGGTGAATGTTAAGTGTTTCAACTCTAAATCTTATGGTGAATGTTAAGTGTTTCCACTCTAACTCTTATGGTGAATGTTAAGTGTCTCAACTCTAACTCTTATGGTGAATGTTAAGTCCCTGATATTTTCTCTTAATATTTTAACAAATAAAGACTATTCTCAATAGTTATGTTTTTCTGAGCTTTGTTAATATTTTCTTAATTAGATCTCGCTTTTAAGATTCGCCTTACTCTCGAACGTGAGTGTTCGATCCTTGAACATGACTTCCACACTTATAGTAAACCTTCAGACCATGACGCTCGTTAATGTACATTAAATATATAACCTTTATTGTTTGTTTCTTTGTTTATACGTGAGATGAATATATTCTACTCTTCTAAGTAGAAATTAACTCTTGTTTTCATACTCTATTCCCATGCTTGTTTTCACTATTTTAATAATAAGTCTCGCACTGAAATATGTTTGTAATCCTTTACTCAAATCTGATTCTGCTCTTATAATGGAAGGGATCCACTTTTCTTTTATAGCCTCTGCCCTGTAAACATATACCCCGATGCGTTGGTTCCATATCTGTAACTGAACGTTTGCTCAATGAAGTAGGCTTGATGTCTTATAGAATGATCGTCTTTCGTTCTTGAAGTGTTGACTCCCATATTATATGTACATTATATGTCTCTCATCTAATTGACTCCAGTCTCATATGCTCATTGTCATTCCTTCATAGAGTTATGAGTGAATGAGTTAATTTCATCATTATAAGTGGATGTTGTTGTCATTATCAGCTCATTTAATTTCTTCTTTCACTCTAATAAGAAAAACTAACTTCTCTGTAAGTTTATATTATTTTTTAGTTGTGAAATTCAACTCCACAAGTAATATTTAGTACAGTATATTCTATTGTTGTGCACAGATTTCATAAAATAAGTAGGAACATTCAACGTTTAAAATCAACACTAACTGATTGTATAAATAAAAAGTAAAATATACAATTAACAATTTTACATGTTTCGATGGAAAATTTTTCACCATCTTCAAGAGAGCAAAAGAAACACAGGAAATTTGAAGTTATTGATAGTGGAATATGTAACCATGTAACCATGTCTATACCACACGATATCAACATTATAAACATTTCTACTACAAAATACAAACTTATAAATATATGACAATTTTTCAATCTCTTTAGGCCCCTAGTGGATCAGTAATAAATCGGTAGGCTTGGTAAGAGATTATAGAGTATCTTGGAGAGAATAGCACAGATAGTTTTGTGCTTTAGAAGTTGAAGGCCTGCAGAAAGTAAAAATATAAAGAATTTGTTTACTGATGAGCAATCTTAATGTTCATATGATGGCTTGAGAACACCAATGACAGTACACCATTCTTTACTTAACCTGAGAGTATGTGTTTAATTGGGATATAAAATAATGGTGAACAAAAACTACTACCCAGATTTTTTGAATAAGATAACTAGGAAAATATGTAAACGGTTGTAATTTAATATAAAGCTATGAATACATGTAATATGAAAATAATATTACAACTCTGTAACGGCCGTATTCGGCCTGGCATGGCCAGGTGATTAAGGCACTCGACTCGTACTCTGAGAGTCGCGGGTTCCAATCACCACATATATTCGTCCTTTCAGCAGTGGGAGCATTATACTGTGACTTTCAATCCCACTATTCGCTGGCAAAAGAGTATCCCCAAGAGTTGGTGGTGGGTGGTGATGACTAGCTGCTTTTCCACTAGTGTTACATTATATATTAGGGACGGCTAACGCAGTTTAAAGAAATTATTCAGGGTGACAAAAAAGATGTTTGCGTTAGTTTTAAAATTACCCTATAATGATTTCCCAATACTGCATTTGTTATTACTGTCCATGTTTCAGTAT
>NC_134835.1:15129471-15234894 GCF_004210375.1 Tachypleus tridentatus
AAACTAAATCTTTACTCCTTACACAAATAATAAAATGTTTCTACTTTGACTTTCACCAAAAATATTCTCAGTATACGTTTTCCAGTCTAATCTATTTTGGCAACCCAGGTGTAGAAACGTATATTTATGTAATATCAATATATCGGTACCGAATCACATTGGCCCGGCATGGCCAGGTGGGTTAAGGCACTCGACTCGTAATCTGAGAGTCGCGGGTTCGCATCCCCGTCGCACCAAACCTGCTCGCCCTTTCAGCCGTGGGACGTCATAATGTTACGGTCAATCCCATTATTCGTTGGTAAAAGAGTAGCCCAAGAGTTGGCGGTGGGTGGTGATGACTAGCTGCCTTCCCTCTAGTCTTACACTGCTAAATTAGGGACGGCTAGCACAGATAGCTCTCGAGTAGCTTTGCGCGAAATTCAAAAACAAACAAACAAACGAATCACATTATCCAAATCGCATAATTTCTAATGAAATGAACTTCCAAAAACATTATGTTTGGTAAGAATGTCATGACATTTGTAGACACACGTGTGTGTGTGTGTGTATGAATACTAAATAATGTAATTCTAAAGTTCCAAACCATTAACAACAAGACAATTAAGTTACTCCGCGCTTGTAGTAAGTATCTGTAGAACCACTGTGAATGTTTTTCGTTTTTAATTAAACTGGACTTAACATGATTTAAGACTCGACACTCGAGGGTCACCTTGTTTCATCACTTGGAAACTTGTTCATCACTGAACGTTTACTGGCATCGTTCACTTAGAAGACAAAAAACTGTATAGACAAAAACCAACCTCGGTTCGACAGCGGCTCATCCTCTTTATTCAGGTATCAAAATTTTCTGTGATTAAACTTGTAAGATTATGGTCGTTATGGGTCTTCCATAACAACGACTCATAAAGTTGGAGGAAAAACCGTAGGGTTATTTCATGTGAATCCGCTGTAGATAAGCGAGACTTTATAAATCAACAAGACGAGAGACCCCCTTGAAATAAAAATGTATCTCAGAACGGCTGGTATGGTTATTAACACTTTTATTGATAAGCAGAGAACAACATTTTGACCTTCGTAGGTCATCTTCAGATTAACCAAATTAACCTGCTTTATTAGTAAAAGTGTTGAGATACCAGCCGTTCTGAAATACAACTAGATTTTAATGAATGTGAACAGGTTCATGTGATAGATGTCGCTTGCAGAACATTCTAAACAACATTTCTAAATTTTTGCGAATATTAATCGCGAAAATATTTCAGGGGTAATTCATTCCGTTCACAATGAATGAGTTTAATAAAAACTTAATATCCTTAGTTTCTTGTCTTTAGAAATACAGTATTGAAGTATGAGACTCTCTGTTTCTAGTCTTTAGAAATACAGTATTGAAGTATGAGACTCTCTGTTTCTAGTCTTTAGAAATACAGTATTGAAGTATAAGACTCTCTGTTTCTTGTCTTTAGAAATACAGTATTGAAGTATGAGACTCTCTGTTTCTTGTCTTCAGAAATACAGTATTGAAGTATGAGACTCTCTGTTTCTTGTCTTCAGAAATACAGTATTGAAGTATGAGACTCTCTGTTTCTTGTCGTTAGAAATACAGTATTGAAGTAAAAGACTCTTGTTTCTTGTCTTCAGAAATACAGTATTAGTGTATAAGACTCTCTGTTTCTAGTCTTTAGAAATACAGTATTGAAGTATGAGACTCTCTGTTTCTAGTCTTTAGAAATACAGTATTGAAGTATGAGACTCTCTGTTTCTTGTCGTTAGAAATACAGTATTGAAGTATAAGACTCTCTGTTTCTTGTCTTCAGAAATACAGTATTGAAGTATGAGACTCTTTGTTTCTAGTCTTTAGAAATACAGTATTGAAGTATGAGACTCTCTGTTTCTTGTCGTTAGAAATACAGTATTGAAGTATAAGACTCTCTGTTTCTTGTCTTCAGAAATACAGTATTGAAGTATGAGACTCTCTGTTTCTTGTCGTTAGAAATACAGTATTGAAGTATAAGACTCTCTGTTTCTAGTCTTTAGAAATACAGTATTGAAGTATGAGACTCTCTGTTTCTTGTCGTTAGAAATACAGTATTGAAGTATAAGACTCTCTGTTTCTTGTCTTCAGAAATACAGTATTAGTGTATAAGACTCTCTGTTTCTAGTCTTTAGAAATACAGTATTGTAGTATGAGACTCTCTGTTTCTAGTCTTCAGAAATACAGTATTGAAGTATGAGACTCTCAGTTTTTTGTCATTAGAAATACAGTATTGAAGTATCAGACTCTCAGTTTTTTGTCATTAGAAATACAGTATTGAAGTATAAGACTCTCGGTTTTTTGTCTTTAGAAATACAGTATTGAAGTATAAGACTCTCTGTTTCTTGTCTTTAGAAATACAGTATTGAAGTATAAGACTCGCAGTTTTTCGTGGTTAGAAATACAGTATTGAAGTATAAGACTCTCGGTTTTTTGTCGTTAGAAATACAGTATTGAAGTATAAGACTCTCAGTTTTTTGTCGTTAGAAATACAGTATTGAAGTATAAGACTCGCAGTTTTTTGTCTTCAGAAATACAGTATTGAAGTATAAGACTCTCAGTTTTTGTCGTTAGAAATACAGTATTGAAGTATAAGACTCGCAGTTTTTTGTCGTTAGAAATACAGTATTGAAGTATAAGACTCGCAGTTTTTTGTCTTCAGAAATACAGTATTGAGGTATAAGACTCTCAGTTTTTTGTCGTTAGAAATACAGTATTGAAGTATAAGTCTCTCTGTTTCTTGTCTTCAGAAATACAGTATTGAAGTATAAGACTCTCTGTTTCTTGTCTTTAGAAATACAGTATTGAAGTATGAGACTCTCTGTTTCTTGTCTTTAGAAATACAGTATTGAAGTATGAGACTCTCTGTTTCTTGTCTTTAGAAATACAGTATTGAAGTATAAGACTCTCAGTTTTTCGTGGTTAGAAATACAGTATTGAAGTATGAGACTCTCTGTTTCTTGTCTTTAGAAATACAGTATTGAAGTATAAGACTCTCAGTTTTTGTCATTAGAAATACAGTATTGAAGTATCAGACTCTCAGTTTTTTGTCATTAGAAATACAGTATTGAAGTATCAGACTCTCAGTTTTTTGTCATTAGAAATACAGTATTGAAGTATCAGACTCTCAGTTTTTTGTCATTAGAAATACAGTATTGAAGTATAAGACTCTCGGTTTTTTGTCATTAGAAATACAGTATTGAAGTATCAGACTCTCAGTTTTTTGTCATTAGAAATACAGTATTGAAGTATCAGACTCTCAGTTTTTTGTCATTAGAAATACAGTATTGAAGTATCAGACTCTCAGTTTCTTGTCGTTAGAAATACAGTATTGAAGTATAAGACTCGCAGTTTTTCGTGGTTAGAAATACAGTATTGAAGTATAAGACTCTCAGTTTTTTGTCGTTAGAAATACAGTATTGAAGTATAAGACTCGCAGTTTTTGTCTTCAGAAATACAGTATTGAAGTATAAGACTCTCAGTTTTTTGTCGTTAGAAATACAGTATTGAAGTATAAGACTCTCTGTTTCTTGTCTTTAGAAATACAGTATTGAAGTATATGACTCTCAGTTTTTTGTCGTTAGAAATACAGTATTGAAGTATAAGACTCTCTGTTTCTTGTCTTCAGAAATACAGTATTGAAGTATCAGACTCTCAGTTTCTTGTCGTTAGAAATACAGTATTGAAGTATAAGACTCGCAGTTTTTTGTCTTCAGAAATACAGTATTGAGGTATAAGACTCTCAGTTTTTTGTCGTTAGAAATACAGTATTGAAGTATAAGACTCTCTGTTTCTTGTCTTCAGAAATACAGTATTAGTGTATAAGACTCTCTGTTTCTAGTCTTTAGAAATACAGTATTGTAGTATGAGACTCTCTGTTTCTAGTCTTCAGAAATACAGTATTGAAGTATGAGACTCTCAGTTTTTTGTCATTAGAAATACAGTATTGAAGTATCAGACTCTCAGTTTTTTGTCATTAGAAATACAGTATTGAAGTATAAGACTCTCGGTTTTTTGTCTTTAGAAATACAGTATTGAAGTATAAGACTCTCTGTTTCTTGTCTTTAGAAATACAGTATTGAAGTATAAGACTCGCAGTTTTTCGTGGTTAGAAATACAGTATTGAAGTATAAGACTCTCGGTTTTTTGTCGTTAGAAATACAGTATTGAAGTATAAGACTCTCAGTTTTTTTGTCGTTAGAAATACAGTATTGAAGTATAAGACTCTCAGTTTTTTGTCTTCAGAAATACAGTATTGAAGTATAAGACTCTCAGTTTTGTCGTTAGAAATACAGTATTGAAGTATAAGACTCTCAGTTTTTTGTCGTTAGAAATACAGTATTGAAGTATAAGACTCGCAGTTTTTTGTCTTCAGAAATACAGTATTGAAGTATAAGACTCTCAGTTTTTGTCGTTAGAAATACAGTATTGAAGTATAAGACTCTCAGTTTTTTGTCGTTAGAAATACAGTATTGAAGTATAAGACTCTCTGTTTCTTGTCTTTAGAAATACAGTATTGAAGTATGAGACTCTCTGTTTCTTGTCTTTAGAAATACAGTATTGAAGTATGAGACTCTCTGTTTCTTGTCTTTAGAAATACAGTATTGAAGTATAAGACTCTCAGTTTTTCGTGGTTAGAAATACAGTATTGAAGTATGAGACTCTCTGTTTCTTGTCTTTAGAAATACAGTATTGAAGTATAAGACTCTCAGTTTTTGTCATTAGAAATACAGTATTGAAGTATCAGACTCTCAGTTTTTTGTCATTAGAAATACAGTATTGAAGTATCAGACTCTCAGTTTTTTGTCATTAGAAATACAGTATTGAAGTATCAGACTCTCAGTTTTTTGTCATTAGAAATACAGTATTGAAGTATAAGACTCTCGGTTTTTTGTCATTAGAAATACAGTATTGAAGTATCAGACTCTCAGTTTTTTGTCATTAGAAATACAGTATTGAAGTATCAGACTCTCAGTTTTTTGTCATTAGAAATACAGTATTGAAGTATAAGACTCTCTGTTTCTTGTCTTTAGAAATACAGTATTGAAGTATAAGACTCGCAGTTTTTCGTGGTTAGAAATACAGTATTGAAGTATAAGACTCTCAGTTTTTTGTCGTTAGAAATACAGTATTGAAGTATAAGACTCGCAGTTTTTGTCTTCAGAAATACAGTATTGAAGTATAAGACTCTCAGTTTTTTGTCGTTAGAAATACAGTATTGAAGTATAAGACTCTCTGTTTCTTGTCTTTAGAAATACAGTATTGAAGTATATGACTCTCAGTTTTTTGTCGTTAGAAATACAGTATTGAAGTATAAGACTCTCTGTTTCTTGTCTTCAGAAATACAGTATTGAAGTATCAGACTCTCAGTTTCTTGTCGTTAGAAATACAGTATTGAAGTATAAGACTCGCAGTTTTTTGTCGTTAGAAATACAGTATTGAAGTATAAGACTCGCAGTTTTTTGTCGTTAGAAATACAGTATTGAAGTATAAGACTCGCAGTTTTTTGTCGTTAGAAATACAGTTATAAATTTAAACAGATGTTGTTTTTAGAAACATTACGTAGAAGTTTAAACATACACAGTTTATTTTTATTAAACATATTGTACTGAAAGTTCAAAATTCTCAATTTCTTGAAATTGGAAATACTGTAGTGAATATTAAAAACATCTCAGTTTTTGTCTTTATAAATATTGTATTAGAAAGGTCATGATTTGATATTTTTGATTAGGATATGATTTATAGAAAGAAGCTATATATTACCATACAACGCCTGCCTAATAACACGCTAGAATCCTTTCTCTCTGAGATGCTCAGGTAATTAGTCACTAACAAGTTTGTGTTACACTATATAAACTGTTATTTTAGCCATTTTCTTTTTAGTTAACTACCAATCTATGGTCATCTATTTCACGTTAGACGTTTCAGCTAATGAGATAAAGCTTAACATAATAACAATTATTGAAATAATAACGAGCTATTCACAGCACTCCATGGTAGTCAAGGGATCTTTGTGGCCTGATTTATCTTTAAAATGTCCTTTTAAACTGTCCAAAAACGAATAAGATCCAAGATTTATGTGCGAAAATTGGTTTTACGCCAGCTATTCGTCATGTTTCTTACCATATTATTTATTATGTTATTCAATACTCCCGTAGTTTTTGTTACTATTGTGTTTACATTTCTTTTGTCTAATTCTCTTCTATACAAAAACCTCTCTGATTCTTAAAACTTAATATAGATTTTTGTGTATGTGTTTGTCTTGAATTTCGCGCAAAGCTACTCGAGAGCTAGCTGCGCTAGTCGTCCCTAATTTAACAATGTAAGACTAGAGGGAAGGCAGCTAGTCATCACCACCCACCGCCAACTCTTGGATTACTCTTTTACCAACGAATAGTGGGATTGACCGTTACTTGATAACGCCCCTACGGCTGAAAGAGCGAGCATGTTTGGTGTGAGGAGGATTCAAACCCGCGACTCGAGGGTCAACCGCCTGGCCACGCCGGGCCTTATAGATTTTGATATTTACATATTTCTACAATTTATCTTTCATCACACCCTTTTGCATTATCGCAGTCCGGCATGGCCAGGTGGTTAAGGCACTCGACTAGTAATTCTAGGGTTGGCTAGCGCAGATAGCCTTGGTGTAGCTTTGAGAAAAATGTAAAACAAACAAAACACTATTTAACGCATACATCAATGTTATTAATTTAATATTTATAGAATGTGTAACATTATTTATATCTTTTAGAAATAGAGACAGTAAGTATGAATATATTTATGCCTTAATAAAAACTCATATAAATCAGGCTATGTAACACATAGGAAGGGAATGTCAGTAACTATTTTACCTTATAGCTTCCCGTATTTACGCGCACAGGTATGGTTTATTTGTAGTTTTATGAAGAAGATATCGAAATGTATTAGAAATAATTTCATATTAAAACTTGAAGATATTTATATTAGAGCTTGCAGGTATTTAAATACATTTATTGAAATACGAAAACGAAAGTATATTTTGTTTTTGAATTTCGCACAAAGCTACTCGAGGGCTATCTGCGCTAGCCGTCCCTAATTTAGCAGTGTGAGACTAGAGGGAAGGCAGCTAGTCATCACTACCAACTCTTGGGCTACTCTTTTACCAACGAATAGCAGGATTGACTGTCACATTATAACGCCCTCACGGCTGGGAGGGCGAGCATGTTGGGTGTGACCGGGATTCGAACCCGCAACTCTCGGATTACAAGTCGAACGCCTTAACACGCTTGGCCGTGCCGGGCCCACGAAAGTATACGATACTTGAAAACACATTTAAATGTATTATAATGAGGCAAAATTATATAACAACTCATAAACATGTGACTACATTTAACACGTAAAGCTTTTCTTTAAGGAACAGAGACAAGGCAGATAGAAATAAAGGAACTTATATATCAAACTCACCAAGATTCCGAAAACTGTTTTGAATAAATCATTGACTTATTTATAACTGCTGAGGTGATTATAACCAGTTAAGTAGAAAGCTAAACAACGAATTATTACGCCTTTTTGCCACAGTATCAAAACCTTGTTTTTGTAGATTTATAACTGAGTCACTGAGAATTATAATTCTGAGTCACTTTAAGATTTTTGTAAACTACGTAAGTTCAAGATTATCTCTGAAATAATATAATAATGCAAAACAGAAAATAGTGCATAGTCTTGGCACCAGGTGGCGCCTATAGAAATGTATTAAACATCTCTGGCTGTAATCGTGCGCTAACATTGTTCATAGTATTCGTTACTTCCTTATTCCAACTGAAAATCAAGGTTTGTGATTAGAACACTCCGTGTAGTGTAGAACGTGAGCCCTGGCGCGTGAATTAGTTTAATTGTTCTCTACCTGAAAGAAGTATTTTAAACGAAAAGCACGTGCCACATCTTTGTTGAGTTCACTTATTAATCAAGTCTCCCTTCACACACACTGTCAATCATGTGGAATACACTGATATTTCAATTATAAAAATTTCTCTTTGCTTTAAGCTACCGCATTCTTCAACACCGAACACTCTGTATGTAGGACCATTAAGTGATGTAAGCGTCGTTTTACAAAGTTGATTCCTTACGTATAAATAGAATGTTGCCAGTGGTACTTTGAGTGCACCTAAGGTGTCATATAATTTCTGACTTTAACGCATTGCTTTATTTCTTGTCTGACCTAAGGATTATTTGTTTTTTATATTTTAAATCGATGTAATTAACAAGATACCTATCGATCATATAACAATGAAGGTTCGTAATAAATCAACTGACGAAGGTGTTGTTTTGCGTCACAAGTTCGTGGTAAGATAACTCCTATGGGTTAATTACATAAATGAAACATGTCAAAAACGTAACTCTGAGGTGCTAACAGAAAATAAAAAGCACAAAACTACGCAAGGGGCTATCTATACTGTGCCTACCACGTTTATCCAATCTGAGTTCCAAGTTTCCACAAACTCGCTGCTGTGTCACTAGGAAACATGCAAACACAATCACTGAGAATAGTATGTCACATTTACTTACCAAAATATAATATAAAATAGTTAAAAAACTGGAAAACAAGAAAAATCAATAAGTTAATTAAATGTCCTTATGACAATGTTCATCCGACGGACTGTTTATCTTTCTACATAAATATTAAAATCATAGAGAGCAACAGGGAGGCTTAGCTTTTGATTAAATGGAGAGTAGAACAGGAAGTCCTTTCTCTTATATTCACCCAATTAGGCACACAGTGATGTTTTTTAGATTACAATTTGGTAACAAGAGTCACTTAATTGGATATTTTCGTGATGGGTGATCTCGGGTTAAGTTTCTTTTTTTCCTATTAACAAAAGTTTGAAGTCTTTATTTTTATCATATCTCACAAACCTTCAACAATTTTCAAGATTTTGAAAAGCCCTTGTTACAGAAATTTTAAGTTTAGAGATTTTTTTGTTTGTGTTGTTTGTTTTTTAATTTCGCGCAAAGCTACATTAGGGTTATTTGCGTTAGCCAACCCTAATTTAACAATGGAAGACTAGAGAGCAGGCCACTAGTCATCACCATCGAACGTCTGCCCTAGGGCTAGTCTTTTACCAATGAATAATGAGATTGACTGTCACAGAATACCCCCCCCCCCTCCACGGTTTAAAGGGTCAGCATGGTATAGCGTCATTCGAACCAGCGCCTGTCAGATTACGAATCGAGCGCTCTACCCATCTGGCCATTCGGGGGCTGATATTTAGAGATCTACTGTTTATATTAATTGTTATAAGTTTTTAAGAAATAAAAGAAAAGAAAATATTCTTACATTGAAAAAGTTTGATACTTCTTACAATGAACTTACGTCTCTATGCGATTTAAGATTCTGAACCCTAGTATTTAGGAACTTAGAATACCTGAAATCAAGCATCCAGGGATTTATGGCACCCAAAACTTAGTATTCAAGAATTTACAATACTCGAAGCCAAGTATTCAGAGATATGATATAACCAAAACGAATATTTTAATGACATAAGCCTTCCAAATCCAAATATTCAGTGATTTAAGGTGTCCGAAACCACTTATTCAAGAGTTTGAGATCCCACAAATCTAGGATTTAGAGATTTAGAGTATCAGAAAATGAAATGATAATGTTATTTTCTAGGAACATTTGTTCTAAATACACGCTAACTATGCATTTCATTATTTTTGTTCACTTAATAAGTGTTAACAATGATTTGAGACTACTTAATAAAGTTAACATTCTATTTAAATCCTTCCAGTGATTTAGCGGTAAGTCTGAAGGCTTATAACACATACATATTGCATAACGTACAGCTTTACTCTGGACAACAAACAAAGTTAGATTGGTATCTTTGGTTATTTTGTCTTGCTTGTTTTAGAACAATTAATGAAATATTCGTGCCACAAGCCTTAAACTTAAACGTTTCGCTTAGTACAGGATAGATAATCATTACACATAAAATAGTGTGATATAATAGAATGGATAATGCAACTGGCATAATGCATGATGCTGAGAAATCACGCGTGATAACCAAGTAAATGAATCGCATACACACAAAATAAACCAAATCAATTACCCAAAAACTTTTGAAAGACAGAAGTTCCTTCTTTAGGGATAATTTGTGAATGTGTCTGTACAGAATAATATAGTTTCTTCCTTAAGGGCTGAAATGATCGGGTTTCTTGTTTTGTAAGACACGAGAAATACAAATGAGTTACGAACAAGGAGAGAGACTGTACAGTCCTGGTATTCAGAAAAAGTAACCATGTTATCATGTAACTGTAGTTACGAAGTTACCACCTCTAGTCCGAGAAAGAACAAACTCGTTATAAATTGTTGTAGAAGCCGCTATAACTAACTGAAACATATACCTAAAGCTAATAAAATGAGAGATACCAGTATAGAAGACTTGTGAAATGGATCGAAAAAACATAAAAATATTATTTGAAAAAAAACCATTCCGATCACGTGTCAAGCATAATGACTTTATTGATGTCTTTACATAATGTCCGCGAAACGAAAGGTAAGTCTAGAGTCTTGCAACACTAAAATCCGAGGTTCGATTCCTCTTGGTGGGCACAGCAGATAGTCCAATGTGGCTTCACTCTCAAACGAGCATGAAAACAAACCGTATTATCAAAGTATATACAGATATAGAGTACATTATATACAGAGCACCACAGCTCAGCTACAGTCCATGTCGTCAAATCCGGTCATGGTCTACTTGACGAAACTGCGTGTCGATAGAACTACGGTTTTCAACAGTTAAAAATCCATAGTTGTTGCGTTACTTAAGGAATATCATGTGTACCTATTTCATATTCCATCTTCTTGAGTTATGCAACGTTTCAACAGACATGTCGGGGAAACAACTTGTGTATAAATTACTTTTATAGATAGAGGAACTTCCTTCTTGATTATTTTATGTACTATTGCCTGGCACGTGCGACACTGACCATTATGTCTGCAAATTTCCATATGTAACAAGACGCTGTACTTTGTTTACAACGGCAGGGGTACGACTTGTTGCCTTCTTTTTGTCGGTCCTGATGCCTCAAGATGATCAGCATTTCTTTTGCACTGGGTTGTTACACACCTTTTCCAAAAGCGATCAGTTTTCAGTGAAAACATATTATCTATATAATGTTCTATAGGCCGTATTTGTCTCGTAGTTTGCTAACTTGTATATAACATATACTTAACCTCTTATACTTTACCAAATGTAACCTTTCCGCAATTATCAGAATGAATTATAATATTTAATTTACACTTAGTCTAAAATACATTTATAAATAAAACTAAATTATCTCAAAATGTTTAGACATTTTCTGAATGTAAACGATTGAACTTTCTGTATTAGTGTTCATTGTATAAAAAATTTTTTGTATATTTTTAGCATTTTTATGAATTTTTGACAAGTTTTTTTTCAATACTTTCACCTACAGGCCGACAGGTGGTTAAGGCAATTCGAGGGTCGAAGGTTTGAACTCACGCCACATATAACATGTTCGCCCTTTAATCCGTGGGGGCATTATAATGTGACGGTCAAATTCACTATTTGTTGGTAGAAGAGTAGCACAAGAGTTGGCGGTGGGTGGTGATGACTAGATGCTTTCCCTCTAGTATTAAACTGCTAAATTAGAGAAGGATAGCGCAGATAGCGCTCGTGTAGTTTTGCGCGAAATTCAAAGAAACAAAACTTCCACATAATTTTTTTTTTATTTTTGGGCAAATTGTAGTGAAATAATATAAAAATTAACTGAACTGTTTATACAGTGTTGTACACTTTGAAGCTGTCGACACACAACAATGTTTTCAATTTTAATATAATATATAAAGTTAAGACATCTGACGTATGAATACAATTCAAGATACGAAAGTTTGTTTCAGAGAGAATTTACGTTCGTTATTCGTTCTATTACGGTCAGTTTAAAATACATTTTCAACGAATACTCTTTAGAAATCTTCATTTCATATGCTGTTATTTTAAGGGAGGCTTTATTTTGATGTGAAACTGAAATATTCTATTTACCACGAAAGTAGTAATTTTGTTTTTTGTTTGTAACAGAGCAGCGAGATTCGTGGTCAGTCAAACAGCTGTTTTCGTTCGCAGAAGGAATCTTCCATGACTTCTAAGAATATGTTTATGGTCCGGCATGGCTAAGCGCGTTAAGGCGTGCGACTCGTAATCTGAGGGTCGCGGGTTCGAATCGCCGTCGCACGAATCCTTTCGCCTTTTCAGCCGCGAGTGCGTTATAATGTGACGGTCAATCCCACGATCTGTTGGTAAAAGAGTTGGCGGTGAGTGGTGATGACTAGCTGCCTTCCCTCTAGTCTTACACTGACAAATTAGGAAGAACTAGCGCAGATAGCCCTCGAGTAGCTTTGCGCGAAATTCCAAAACAAACAAACAAAACAAGAATATGTTTAGTTTGTATCAATTTCGTCCTCATTCTTGTCACAAAGCTAGATTTTTATCAGAAAGAATTATCTTTCCGTCTGATTCTTGCTTCACTACGTGACTGTTTGGGGGGGGGAAAAAAAAGATTATATCTACGTGGATCACGTGCATGAGGTACAAGTGTAATCGTATCGACCTCTGTTTACCCGGTAAACTGAGGAAGTAAAGTACATTATGTCTGGCGAGCTACTTCAATATTATTATTTATCAACAACTACAGCAAGTTAAATAGTCACGTTTAGGGTATAAAAGACATAATATGTAGACTTTTCCCTTCAGTACTTGTACAAACAATCTCTGCAATTTGTCTTCCAGATGTATTTATTTTTTACTTGTATGATCAATGAATATACTTAAAGAGATTCATTATTATTTTGTTACAGTAGAGAGCAGATGGTATATTATCAAACGTCTACTAATTTAGTTGTTTACTATAGATTCTACACTAACTGCATCTATTTCCTGTATCAAAATTAGACATAAACGAACACCAGGTGATTAAAGCACTGGACTCCTAATATGAGGGTCGCGGGTTCGAATCCCTGTCACACTAAACATGTTCGTTTTTTTCAGCTGTTGGGGCATTATAAAGTTACGTTCAATCCCACTATTCGTTGGTAAATAGTAGCCTGAGAGTTGGCGGTGGATGGTGATAACTAGCTGTCTTCCTTCTAGTCTTACACTGCTAAATTAGGGACGGCTAGAGGATGTAGACCTCGTGTAGCTTTGGGCGAAATTCGAAAAACCAAACAAACAAATCATAGAGAGAAAAACAACAATTTCAAGAAACGAACGAAAAAAGTGCTTTGGGTTGGATGCTGAGATTTACTGAGAATACAACAGACATAAGAGAATAACACGTACAGTTTATCATTAAACATTCAATTGATGTTGGAGTGATGCGTAAAAGAAAGAAATTAGTTTAAATAGTCAAAATTCAAACATAGCCCAGGGATACCATGTGTCACAACGTACATTTACCTTGTGTTAAATATATTCTTACGCACTCGAACATATTTATCTAACTCTCATTGGATCGGATGAAGCAAATGTTTAAAGTATGGGTGACTTAGTGTTTCGTTCACCGAGCTTTAGAGTGGAAGGCCCAAGGTTCGAGTCGCGATATTCTGATGAATACACTGGAAGCTTTTAACTGTGACATTCAATCCCATTATTTGTTAAGAAAAGTCGCATTAATACGGATACTGCTGTTTGATTATTTTATCTTTTGTCAGCAGTTTGAAAATTGAGATAGCTACGTGTTAACCTTATGGGTCTCTAACCTTGTCTTTTACCACATGTTTCATAGAATATACCGTTTTGGTTGAAAATGTCAAATACCTAGTCTCTTGTTCAATTGCTGAAATATCCACACACTTGTACCATGGTACAATACATTACCACTCTCACAGTTATTTAAAACATCACGTTGTAACAAAGTTAAGCAGTGGAGGCACTCAATATAGTGCATATCTCCGAGGCACTCAGTATAGTGTATATCTCTGAGGCACTCAGTTTCATGCATATCTCCGAGACACTCAGTATAGTGTATAACTTCGCAGTGCAGCGTTAATCATTTTCGATTCTTAACAACTAAGAAAATGTATCCTTTTCTCTTCTGTTATAAATGGATACAGACCATTTTAGGTAGGACAGAGAGGAACCATATTCTACATATGTCGACTAAACATTATCAAAAATCAGGTTATTTTTTGACTGAGTTGTAGCGGAAATAAGTTTGAAAACTTGCTGTAATCTTGACCCTTCAAAAGTCAATCAGTTCTAAGTTGGGTTATACTCCAAACCTATTTAGTCGGTTTCGAGACATCTTTCTGACAAACACACAAGGGGTGAAAACATAACGTCGGTTCATTTTTGATGACGACTGTAATGACGTCAGATCCTTGGTTGAACACAAGACATTACTCTAATGTTAACAATTTAGGTGTGGGATTCAGGGTGGGAAAAGAGAAAGTAGCTCAGATAAAAAAAATTAAACGTACCACCACCCCACCCCACAGTGACTCAGTACTGCAGGGGCGTAGATTTTTTACACCCGATGGGTGGGATGATTTTTGCAACCCGTTATGTGGACTGTTCAATTTGCAAATTGGTAATCTCTGATTACGTGAACCTGAAAGCTGTAAACATGCAGTCACAAAGTAATCTTGTTGCCACGATACTTGCATGTATACTTAGGCCTACTGAATGATACTTACGAACTATCGCTTAGATCGAAAAGCGTAGAAGCACGCCTATATTAAAAATGTACATTTCGGCTACTGAAAAAGTCTACATCTAGGCCTAATTATGTAATTCGATTGGTAAGAACACAAGAATCACAAGAACAAACACACAATTTGTAGGCCTGTGATGCAATAAAACAATCCAACAGACCAAACTGAAGGGAGGTGATGATTGTATGCACCACACCCCAACCTAAAATGAAGAGGGGATGTATACCCCATCGCCCCAGGATCTGCGCCCCTGCTCAGTAGGAAGAGTTTTGTTTGTTGTTTTTTACAAGGCAATCCAATGTGATACTTGAGCTGTGTCTACTCCAATATAGAAATCCGGTTTTAGGTTCAGCGGTAAGTCTTTAGGATTATAATGATAAAAACCGGTTTTAACTACCCATGGTGGACACAGAACAGATAGCTCATTGATTAGACTTGTACTGAAATAAAACGCCAAACCAGCTAATCAACCTGAACAGGAATAGAGTCACACCGCTCATCCAGGAGGTGACAGATCGTTTAGTGTTTTTGATAAAAACAGATTGTAACTTTACGTGTGTATACAGACTTTTGTTACTTTGGCGGAAGCAATAACAAAATTTGCTTAAAAACGTTTATTCCACAAAGCACAAAAGCCAAATATATATATAACATAGTTATACCTTAAATATAATGAAGAAAGCAAACAACATTTAAAAAAAAATCTACAATATTTTATTTCATACCACGTTACAAATTCAAAACAAGTATATGATATTTGGAAAAATATGTCTTAGTTTAAATATTAAATATCAAATTCGTTTCAGTTATATTTAAAGCTGATATTATATTCACAATAATGAGACGTATTTAAGGTCGGTAGTTATAAGATAACAAGAGCAGAGTTATTTTAAAACAATTATTGAAGTATATTCATTATTAAACAGACTTATTCCTGCACAAAACAGGAACTTTTAATGGCGAACATTCTCACCAAGATGTTACCTATTTCTACAACAAACTATGGTAGGAAAGTGCTTAATGCGCAATTAATTCATTGATATACTACCCTAGTAGGGAAGTGATTAATGCGCAATTAATTCATTGATATACTACCCTAGTAGGAAAGTGCTTAATGTGCAATTAATTCATTGATATACTACTCTAGTAAAAAAATTGCTTAATGGACAATTAATTCATTGATATACTACTCTACTAGGTAGTGCTTAATGTGCTATAATTCTTTGATATACTAATCTAGTAGAAAAGTGCTTAATGGGCAATTAATTCACTGATATACCACTATAGTAGGAATGTTAATGTGCTATTAATTGATCGATATACTACTCTAGTAGCAAAGTGATTAATGCGCTATTAATTCATTGATATAATACCCTTGTAGGAAAGTTGTTAATTTT
The DNA here is from genome assembly GCF_004210375.1 of Tachypleus tridentatus. Classification (NCBI taxonomy): domain Eukaryota; kingdom Metazoa; phylum Arthropoda; class Merostomata; order Xiphosura; family Limulidae; genus Tachypleus; species Tachypleus tridentatus. Next base: position 15,145,604 of record NC_134835.1, read on the forward strand.
CTATTAATTCATTGATATACTACACTATTAGGAACGTTGTTCATGTGCTAATAATTTATTGATATACTACTCTAGTAGCAAAGTGATTAATGCGCTATTAATTCATTGATATAATTTCCTAGTAGAAAAGTGCCTAATGTGCAATTAATTCATTGATATACTACTATAGTAGGAAAGTCCTTAATGTACTATTAATCGTTGATATACTACCCTATTAGGAAAGTTTTTAATCTGCTATTACTTTATTCACAAACTACTCTAGTAGGAATGTACTTACTGAGCAATTAATTATGATATATTCTTCTAGTAGGAAAGTTGTTAATGTGCTAATGATTCATTGATATACTACTCTAGAAGGAAAATGGTTAATGCGCTATTATTTCATTGATATACTACTCTATTAGGAAAGTGAATAAAGTGCTATTAATTCATTGATTTACTATTCTAATAGGAAAGTTGTTAATGTTCTATTAATTTATTATATACTTCACATACAGGAAAGTCGTTAATGTGCTATTAATTCACTGATATACTACACAAGTAGGAAAGTTATTAATATTCAATTAATTTACTGATATACTATATCAGTATGAAAGTTGTTAATAAGCGAATAATTCATTGATATACTACACTAGTAGGAAAGTGTTTAATGTTTTATTAACTCATTGACCTAGAATCCTACTCCGAAAGTGATTTATGTTCAAATAATTCATTTATATACTACCCTAGTAGGAAAGTTGTTTATTTGCTATTAATTCATTGATACACTAGTCTAGTAGGAAAGTGAATAATGTGCTATTAATTCATAGATATACTACCCAAGTAAAAAAGTTGATAATGTGCTATAATTCATTATATACTAGTCTAGTAGGAAAGTAAATAATGTGCTGTTAATTCAATGATATACTACCAAAGTAGGAAAGTTGATAATGTGCTATAATTCGTTATATACTACGCTAGAAGCAAAGTGCTTGATGTGTTATTAATTGATTAATATAATACCCTATTAGGAAAGAGTTTAATATGCTATTAATTCATTGGTATACTACCTTAGTAGGAAGGTGGTTAATGTGCTATTAATTCATAAATATACTTCTCTAGTTGGAAAGTGCTTTATGGGCTATTGATTCATGTATATACTCCACCTGTAAGAAATTTGTTAATGTTCTATTAATTCATTGATATACTACTCTGGTAGGAATGTGCTTAATGTGCAATTGGTTATGATATACTATTCTAGTAAGAAAGTTGTTGATGTGCTATTAAATCATTGACATACTAACCTAGTAGAAAGTGGTTAATGTGCTATTATTTCATTGATATACTACTCTAGTAAAAAAGTTAATAATGTGCTATTAATTCATCATTTACTATTCTGATAGGAAAGTTGTTAATGTGCTATAAATTTATTATATACTACATCTGTAGGAAAGAGCTTGTTGTGCTATTAATTTTTTGATATACCACTCTAGTAGGAAAGTTCCTCATGTGCTGTTAATTCATTGATATACTACTCTAGGAGGAAAGTGGTTAACGTTCTATGAATTCATTGATATACTACCCTAGTAGGAAAATGCTTAATGTGCTATTAATTCATTTATATACTACTCTTGTAATAAAGTGCTTAATGTGCTATGAGATCATTAATATACTACCAAAGTAGAAAAGTGGTTTATATGCTATTAATTTATGATATACTACTTCAGTATGAAAGTGGTTAATGAGAGAATAATTCATTGATATACTACCGAAGTAAGGAAGTGGATAATGTGCTTATAATTCAATGATATACTACCAAAGTAGAAAGTTGTTAATGTGTTATTAATTCATGTATAAACTACACAAGTGGGAAAGTGTTTGATGGGCGATTAATTCATTGATATACTACCTTAGTAGGAAAGTGGTTAATGTGTAATTAATTGATTGATATACTACTCTAGTAATAAAGTGCTTAATGAGGAATTAATTCATTGATATACTACCTTTGTAGGAAAGCGTTTATGTGCTATTAAATCATTGATATACTACTCTAGTAGAATTGAGCATAATGACAATTAATTATGATATACTATTCTAGTAGGAAAGTTGTTGATGTTCTATTAATTTATTGATATACTACTCCAGTATGAACGTGGTTAATGAGCTAATAATTCATTGATATACTACCCTAGAAGGAAAGTGGTTAATGCGCTATTATTTCATTGATATACTAAACTAGTAGGAAAGTGATTAATGTGCTATTAATTCATTGATTTGCTATTCAAACAGGAAAGTTGTTAATCTGCTACTAATTTATTATATACTACCCTTGCAGGAAAGAGTTTAATGTGCAATTAATTCATTGATATACTACCCAAGGAGGAATGTGGTTATGTGCTATTAATTCATTGATATACTACACTGGTATGAGACACATTAATGTGCTATTAATTCATTATATACTACCTTACCAGGGAAGTGGTTAATGTGCCATTAATTCATAGATATACTACTCTAGTAAGAAATATGTTATGGACCAATTAATTCCTTGATACACTAGTCTAGTAGGTAAGTGCTTAATGTGGAATTAATTCAATCATATACTACCCTAGCATGGAAAGATGTTAATGTGCTCTTACTTCATTGATATATTCCCCAAGTAGGAAAGTGATTAATGTTCAATTACTTCATTGATATACTACTTTATTAGGAAAGTGCTTAATAGGTAATTAATTCATTGATATGCTACTCTAGTAGGAAAGCGCCTAATGAGCAAATAATTCTTTGATATACTACCCTATTAGGAAAGTTTTTATGTGCTATTATTTCATTCACATACTTCTCTAGTTGTAATGTGCATAATAGGCAATTAATTATGATATACTATTCTAGATGGAAAGTTGTTGATGTGCTATTAATTCATTGAAATACTATCCTAGTAGGAAAGTTGTTAATGTTCTAAGGATTCATTGATATACTACCCTAGACAAAATGTGGTTAATGCGCTATTATTTCATGTATGTATAACTCTTGTAGGAAAGTGAATATTATGCTATTAATTCATTGATTTACTATTACAATAGGAAAGTTGTTAATGTGCTAGTAATTCAATGATATACTACTTCGGTAGGAAAGTGCTTCATGGGCAATTAATTCATTGATATACTACCCTATTAATAAAGAGCTTTATGTATTATTAATTCATTTATATACTACTTTAGTAATAAAGAGCTTGATGTGCTATTAATTCATAGATATACTACTCTAGTAAGAAATATGTTATGGGGCAATTAATTCCTTGATATACTACCCTAGTAAGAAAGTTGTTAATCTGTTATTAATTCATTGATATACTTCTCTTGTAGGAAAATGCTTAATGTGCTATGAATGCATTAATATACTACCCCAGCAGGAAAGTTTTTGATGGGCAATAATTTATTGATATACTTCTCCAGTAGGAAAATGCTTAAGAGGCAATTAATTCATTGATATACTACCCTAGTAAGAAAGTTGTTAATCTGTTATTAATTCATTGATATACTTCTCTTGTAGGAAAATGCTTAATGTGCTATGAATGCATTAATATACTACCCCAGCAGGAAAGTTTTTGATGGGCAATAATTTATTGATATACTTCTCCAGTAGGAAAATGCTTAAGAGGCAATTAATTCATTGATATACTACCCTATCAGAAAAGTGATTAATGTGCAATTAATTCATTGATATACTACTCTATTAGGAATGTGCTAATTTTTCATTGATATACTACTCTATTAGAAAAGTGCTTAATGTGTTATGAATTGTTTAACATACTACCCTTCTTGGAAAATACTTAATGGGCTATTAGTTTATTGATATACTGTTTTAGTAGGAAAGCGCTTAATGTGCTCTTAATTCATTGATATACTTCCCTATTAGGAATGTGCTAATTTTTCATTGATATACTACACTAGTAGGAGAGTTGTCCATGTGCTAATATTTCATTGATACACTTCTTTATTAGGAAAGTGGTTAATGTGCTATTAATTCATTGATATACTAGTCTCATAGGAAAGTGAATAATGTGCTATGAATTTATTAATATACTACCGTAGTAAAAAAGTGGTTAATGTTCTATTAATTCATTGATAAGCTACACAAATAGGAAAGTGTTTAGTGGGCATTTAATTTATTCATATACTACCCTAGTATGAAATTTGTTAATGTCCTATTAATTCATTGATATACTACTCTAGTACGAAAAAGCTTAATGTGCTATGAATCATTGATTTACTATTCTAATAGGAAAGAGCTTGATGTGCTATTAATTCATTGATATGCTACCCTAGTAGGAAAGTGTATAATGTGCTTTTAATTTATTGATATACTACTCTGGTAAAAAAGTGCTTAATGGGCAATTAATTCATTTATATACTAATTTAGCAAAAAGTGGTTATGTGCTATTAATTCATTGATATACTACTCTAGCAGGAAAGTGCCTAATGGGCAGTTAATTCATTGATATACCTCTCTAGTAGGAAAGTGCTTAATGTGCAATTAATTTATTGATATACTACTCTTGTAGGGACGTACTTAATGTGCTATTAATTCATTGATATACTACCCTAATAAAAAAGTGCTTAATGTGCAATAAATTCATTATATACTACCCAAGTAGGAAAGTTGTTGATGTGCTATTATTTCATTGATATACTACTCTGGTAGGAAAGTTGTTAATGTGCTATTAATTCATTGATATACTACCCTAATAAAAAAGTGCTTAATGTGCTATTAATTCATTGATATACTACCCTAATAAAAAAGTGCTTAATGTGCTATTAATTCATTGATATTCTACTCTAGTAGGAAAGTTGTTAATGTGCTATTCGTCATTGATATACAACCCTAGTAGGAAAGTGGTTAATGTGCTAATAATTCATTGATATACTATCCTTGTAGGAAAGTGGTTAATGTGCTATTAATTCATTGATATACTACCCTAGTAGGAAAGTGGTTAATGTGCTATTAATTCATTGATATACTACTCTATGTCACTAATTTGTGTTTTATTTTAGTTTCCACCTTTTCTTACTCTCAGATTTATAATATAATGTTTATATTATTGATAATATATTTATAATATTTATAATATAGTCTAAGTTTGCATGTAGGAAATAAAATTCTGTTTATATGGTTACTTAAACCCTCTAAATCTTGAAATATAATGAAATCATTCTTTTGACGATGAGCAAGAACAATGATTTCTTTACGTTTCAACTAAATGTTGTCTAGCAGGACCGCGTTATCAAAAGTAATATATCTGATTGGTTAGTATAACATCTGTCAGGGTCCAGTAACGGTGACAATAAAAAACGAACAAACAAGGCTTCCGTTCGTTGATGGCCAACCGAGGTAAAAGATGTCATGACAAACTCTTTAGAAACGATAAACGTTATGTTTTCTTCAAACTGAACGATGTTTTCAACAGCCATACAGTGAGAAATTCTCCACGAAAAACGTAATTTACAAGTTTACAGCCCACAATTGGTCCAAGGGTCCGGCATAGCAAGATGGTTAATGTGCTTGACCCGTAAGCTAAGGGTCGCGGGTCAATTGACCGGTGATATATAATCTTCTCAACATTGAAGTTGAAGGATGAAAAAGATCACACTTTTCATGAATTTTTTTCTGAACAAGTAAAATCTATGTAACAAAATAAACCAATACAAAGGAACACATTTATACCTATATGAAAAATAATATAATAAATAATAATAATAAAATAAATAATATAAAATTATATATTCAAGCATCTAAGCACGCTTTCTACATACCAACACTCAGTTACACAACCCCTTTCAAACATGTGGTCAGCTTTTGGTCAGTTACCTCTTTCTTTCTTTGTGATCCTGACGATGAGCGAAGAAGGTTGAAACGTTGTTCGCTCTTCTACGTAAAAGAACTTTTCAACCCAAACCAGCATTTCTACATATTTACATATATATGTCTTTATGGGTGCGTTAGTGTGACTAAAATTAACTTTTAAAGTGTATTTCTCAGAACAACACTTTTTAATATGGTTTTCTCCTCTGTCGTCAGAGGACAGTAAGTGACCTACGTTGCTAAATAATAATGCACCGTTCCATTAAGATTTTTGTGAATGAAGTGAGAAGTTTATTTGACATATTCCTGTAAAGAAATGTTGTTTTGGGAGTGTTATGAGGAATCAAACTCCTTTTAAAGTTTATTAAAGTGCCTGATACCACAGCAGAACTTTATTTTATGCATTTATGTATTTTAACACTAAGAAGTTTCGGAAATAAAGAATAGAGATATGTTTGTTTCTTCACATATATTCATTTACCATTTACGTGTAATAACCTCTTTGCTCTCAATGTTAAGAGTTGTAACCTGAACGGTGTTGCACGTGAATTATACTCTCATGGTACTTGGTGTCGTAATTTCTTGGCATTTGGTGATTTTCATATTTAGAAAATAATAATAGATTGAAAAATATTAACTTTAAATATTTTATACAAGCTTCACTAATAATGGTAGAACAGATTAAAACAAAACGTTGTTTTTCATTTGAAACGAGTAATGATTTTATTATATGTAAAACGAATAATGTTTTTATTATATGTAAAACGAGTAATGTTTTATTATATGTAAAACGAATAATGTTTTTATTATATGTAAAACGAGTAATGATTTTATTATATGTAAAACGAGTAATGATTTTATTATGTGTAAAACGAGTAATGTTTTTATTATATGTAAAACGAGTAATGATTTTATTATATGTAAAACGAATAATGTTTTTATTATATGTAAAACAAGTAATGATTTTATTATATGTAAAACGAGTGATGATTTTATTATATGTAAAACGAGTGATGATTTTATTATAAGTAAAACGAGTGATGATTTTATTATATGTAAAACGAGTAATGATTTTATTATATGTAAAACGAGTAATGATTTTATTATATGTAAAATGAGTAATGATTTTATTATAAGCGAAACGAGTGATGATTTTATTATATGTAAAACGAGTAATGATCTTATTATAAGTAAAACAAGTGATGATTTTTTATATGTAAAACGAGTAATGATTTTATTATATGTAAAAGGAGTAATGATTTTATTATAAGTAAAACAAGTAATGATTTTATTATATGTAAAACGAGTGATGATTTTATTTTATGTAAAACGAGTAATGATTTTATTATAAGTAAAACGAGTAATGATTTTATTATATGTAAAACGAGTAATGATTTAATTATAAGTAAAACAAGTAATGATTTTATTATATGTAAAACGAGTGATGATTTTATTATATGTAAAACGAGTGATGATTTTATTTTATGTAAAACGAGTAATGATTTTATTATATGTGAAACGAGTAATGATTTTATTATAAGTAAAACGAGTGATGATTTTATTATATGTAAAACGAGTGATTATTTTATTATATGTAAAACGAGTAATGTTTTTATTATATGTAAAACGAGTAATGATTTTATTATATGTAAAACGAGTGCTGATTTTATTATATGTAAAACGAGTAATGATTTTATTATATGTAAAACGAGTGATGATTTTATTTTATGTAAAACGAGTAATGATTTTATTATAAGTAAAACGAGTAATGATTTTATTATATGTAAAACGAGTAATGATTTAATTATAAGTAAAACAAGTAATGATTTTATTATATGTAAAACGAGTGATGATTTTATTATATGTAAAACGAGTGATGATTTTATTATATGTAAAACGAGTGATGATTTTATTTTATGTAAAACGAGTAATGATTTTATTATATGTGAAACGAGTAATGATTTTATTATAAGTAAAACGAGTGATGATTTTATTATATGTAAAACGAGTGATGATTTTATTATATGTAAAACGAGTAATGTTTTTATTATATGTAAAACGAGTAATGATTTTATTATATGTAAAACGAGTGCTGATTTTATTATATGTAAAACGAGTAATGATTTTATTATAAGTAAAACGAGTGATGATTTTATTATATGTAAAACGAGTAATGATTTTATTATATGTAAAACGTGTGATGATTTTATTATATGTAAAACGAGTAACGATTTTATTATAAGTAAAACGAGTGATGATTTTATTATATGTAAAACGAGTAATGATTTTATTATAAGTAAAACGAGTGATGATTTTATTATATGTAAAACGAGTGATGATTTTATTATATGTAAAAGGAGTAATGTTTTTATTATATGTAAAACGAGTAATGATTTTATTATATGTAAAACAAGTAATGTTTTTATTATATGTAAAACGAGTAATGTTTTTATTACATGTAAAACGAGTAATGATTTTATTACATGTAAAACGAGTAATGTTTTTTATTACATGTAAAACGAGTAATGATTTTATTACATGTAAAACGAGTAATGTTTTTATTACATGTGAAACGAGTAACGTTTTTATTACTTGTAAAACAGTTTATTTGAGACATGAAAATTGATATTTTTGAACAAATAAACTTTCATAATATTTATTTACGTATTTTAATTTCACACATAATAAATTTTCAATTCAAATCCAGTAATACCTGTTGCAAACTTTATCTGTCATATATTCCAAGTAAAACCAAACTGTCCACTTGATGTTCATTGTATCCAAAGTTTCTCTTCTTGTTTAAATTGTTAAACTGAAGACAGCTTAGCGGGGAATGTTAGCGCTCTCCTTTATTATTAAACTACAAATCCATTAGCGACATTCAAAGTTTACAATAAATCTTATACAGATAATGTTGCCGTTTTTGCTGTCGATGGCCACATTACTGGCTACTTTGTGTTGTGTATATACATATATTTACACAAGTGATGGTAACGGATCCACTTAACAATTACCACGCGCTTACCTAAATGTATACCTTTAAAGTAGACTCGCTCAGCGACGCTCTTGTGAACCTACGAATTTCCCATTATATCAAAAGCTTACACCTGGAATCATTCTTCACTCACAGTGTTTTAAACATGTAGGAACATTTTATCACCCATACCGACAAAAGTATTGTATACGAGAATGGTTTAGTAAAGTGGCCATGTTTTAAAATCTACATCAGTAAAGACATGAAATTATCACCTCGTTTTATTTACGATTCGTGTGGTTAAAGTCATTAACGTTCATAAATATAAACCTTGTAATGAAATTGAACAAGAATGTATGACTTTAGTCGTTTCAAAGAGTAGATCGAACAAGACTCAGAAGTAATTTATTAAAGCGGTTACAAAATTACGAAAGAAATTTCTTGTACTAAACCTACAACAGGTTGTTATATCTTACAAAATTACGAAAGAAATTTTTTGTACTAAACCTACAACAGGTTGTTATATCGCTTTTTATAAAAGTAAATCGTGTGTTTAGCATGTTTCTTCAACTCATTCAATCATGTGTTAAACAACTTCGAATGTAAATTATTAATATACTAAACACATGGTTTTGTTAGTTAAACAAAGGACTACATGATTATTCATCAGGTTTAAGCGGCATGTTACACACGTTCTTTAGTTGGCTGAACAAACGTGCTAAACACAACTTTGTTTCATGAAGAGAGGTTTAACACATAATTGGGTTAGACTACATCGAAATACGTAGTTTAGTTTGCTGAATAACGTGCTAAAACATACGGTATATTTATCTGAACAACGTACAGTCTTAACCGAAATGTTTTGATAGTGTTCTACACTGATGCTAATTTCCATGTGCATGGAATAATCGATCTCGAATGGTAACAGTGAAGACAGTGTATGATCGAATGAACTAGTGCAAGTTGCTATTCTGGTCTGAGCAAATGTTTGTCAAAACGCACCTAAATACTTGTTTTGTATAAAAAAAAGATGTGTTTTTAGTATTATCAATGTTTTGTTTACTCTGTATTTGGTGTGAAGTCATGCCTTGTCACATGCCAGAAGTTATAAGACCTCAAGTTGTTACGTTGTCCGGAAACGGTATAAGGCAAACAGATATTGCCATTGTAACAAGACCTAATAAACTACAACAGTTACACAACACCTTTTATGACAAAAATGTGAGTAAAATCGGAAAAGACTTCAGGTATTTACTAAAGCAAGTGTTAAAATTAGGATTTGAGATCATATTTGAACAGATCTTGTCGAGTGCGTTCTAAATCATATAGTTTTATATGTGTTTTCAATACAAGATATAACAAATTAACAACATTTTCAAGGGGAACCAGTTTTATCTTTAGTCCTGTACATCTTAAATATATTCAAATAATAAGACAAACGTGATTTATACCATGAAGCTTGTTTTATAACCTGACACAAAAGAAACAGTCGAGGCTTTTAAGGAAATTTGATTTTAACTTTTAATTTTAGGTTTAAAATCTAACGTAGCCTAAACTGTAGATTCATTTATTATGTTATTGTCAAGACGTGTCAAGGTTTTTGTTTAACAATTGTTTTTAACATTGTAAGTTATGAAACATGATTCATTGCTATTTTCAGTTAATGTGAATTTCATTGACATTGGTACTGCAAAAAAACATGAAAATTGTCAACCTTTGAATGTGATAGATACCAGTAAATATTACCCTCAAACTCTTAATATCTTGATCGACGTTTTTCTGTTACAATAATACTGAAGTTTTCATTTGTCCTGAAAATGTGCTCTCGCCTTGCTATTTAAACCAGTATGTCCACGCATATTAGTTCAAGAGATGTCAATAGACTTTAATAGACATTTTATACAATAACACGTTAAAGGGTTATCAAAGTTTTTGAAAAAAAAAAGTCTTACGTTATCCATGTAATGACATTATAAGTTTATTCTTTGATATTATTAAGTACGGTAAAGTTAAGCCTTAATTAAACTAAAGCCAAAACATACACAAAATGTAGGGTTAATTATATCACTCGCTAATACAGGATTAATTAATGTTAGGCCTAAAACAAGTAAGAGTATTTACAAATTTGGCATCTGCAATTAGAATTATTTTGTATTATCCTATTGATCCTGTATTTGAAGAAGTGCTGTTGTAATAAAGATAATATAGTTTGACCACAGATGTCAGGCAGGTCTCTGACAGTTTTGTAATAACTAATACATTTTATTTGATCCAACTGAATTCTGAGTTGGATTTGATAATTTCGTCCGTATAGTTTCATAAAGAACGAAGGATGAGACCATGAATTCGTCATCATATGCCACTTCACGGATTGATTCATATAAGTTTGTGTCTTATAGTATGAGTGAAGGTATTCTTAAATTAAGTTTATTCACATAATCAATCCATTATATATACAGATTTAAATTTCAAAGGCTTATGGCTTATCAAAACAGTAGTTGTTAACGAATCACAACTCAATAGGAAGCTGGATTTGTCTAGGTGAATATTATGGTAACTCTCATTCGCTGGGAGTCACGTGAAATTCTCGAACATTGAGAGTGAAGTAAGATAGTAATAACAATAGCTAGAAATAAGACACATGTTACACGATTATATCATAAGTGTTCTGTGATGTGGAGAATAAAAACGTACGTTAGCATTATTGGAATATCTAAACCTTCCAACAGTTTTAATTACACCTAATTAGTGTGTACAAATCTTTTACAGTAATCAAAGGATTTTAATAGTTTTAATCATAAAATATGTTCAGTGTGTGAAATACATAAACATGAATGTTATTCCGGTGTCTTCTGTTAGTTGGGTAACATCATTGTGTCGCCTAACAATCTAAATATTTTATTATTTTAGTAGAATACTACAGTGCAAGAATTACGGTCAGTGTTTATATCATTCATGCAGAGAATGTCCCTGGCTTTGCCTCATAGACAAAACGTCTTAAGAATTCACCCCAATTTGCACGTTTGTGAGATATATTTATGTGAATCTTCATATGTGTGGTGGAATTCATACAATTTTAGTACTTGGGTAAAAATTAGACATATTTGAAGGTACAAAATCCCCCTCTGGCCTTGATGTTTGTTGATTTATGTCAACAATGTGTTACTGTTCACTGTTTGTGTTTTTTGTTCTTGTAGCAAAGCCACATCGGGCTATCTGCTGAGCCCACCGAGGGGAATCGAACCCCTGAGTTTAGCGTTGTAAATCCGGAGACATACCGCTGTACTAGCGGGGGGCGACTATTCATTGTCAACACTACGATAAAAATATTGATATCAATCTGGTACAAAGTTTAATGATTTCTACCCGCAATGTGTTACTGTTTCCTGTCAACACTGCGATAATATTTATATCAATCTGGTACAAAGTGTAATGATTTATATAAGCAATGTGTTACTGTTCCCTGTCAACACTACGATAATATTTATATCAATCTGGTACAAAGTTTAATGATTTATATAAGTAATGTGTTACTGTTCCCTGTCAACACTACGATAATATTTATATCAATCTGGTACAAAGTGTAATGATTTATATAAGCAATGTGTTACTGTTCCCTGTCAACACTACGATAATATTTATATCAATCTGGTACAAAGTTTAATGATTTATATGAGCAATGTGTTACTGTTCCCTGTCAACACTACGATAATATTTATATCAATCTGGTACAAAGTTTAATGATTTATATGAGCAATGTGTTACTGTTCCCTGTCAACACTACGATAATATTTATATCAATCTGGTACAAAGTTTAATGATTTATATGAGCAATGTGTTACTGTTCCCTGTCAACACTACGATAATATTTATATCAATCTGGTAGAAGGCTCATTAATTTATTTGTATCAACAATGTGTTACCGTGAACCATCAGCAATGACGAAAATAAATTATTTTAACTCAGTACAGAGTTCACTGTTTTATCAATATCGAAAGTGCGTTAATGTGCCACGTCAGATATAATGACAACATTTATATATATCCATCTAGTACAAAGTTAACTCATTTATTTATTTCACCAGTGTGTTACTGGGTCTTGTCAGCACTGACGATAATATTTACATCAATCTGGTACGAAGTACTTTCATTCATTTCATCAATGTGTTCTCATCAATGTGTTACTGTGCACTGCAAACACTCACGATAGCAAGTCTGCTACAAACTTTAATGATTTCTATTATATCAACAATGTGATACTGTGCCCTATCGGCACTTAAGATGACATTCATTCATTTATTCATTTCAACAATGTTTTACATTACCCTATCAGCAATGAGGCTGACGTTGATAACAATCTGATATGAAATTCATTCATTTCAACAATGTTTTACATTACCCTATCAGCAATGAGGCTAACGTTGATAACAATCTGATATGACATTCATTCATTTCAACAATGTTTTACATTACCCTATCAGCAATGAGGCTAACGTTGATAACAATCTGATATGACATTCATTCATTTCAACAATGTTTTCCTTTATTCTGTCGTCCGTGAGTGTAAAATCAATATCAGTCTGGTACGAAGCTCATTGACTTATTTATTTATACTATATGCTACCTATCATCACTTACGATATCATTTATATCATTGGGGTATGGAGTTCACTCATATAGTTGTGTCGTCAATTTGTTACCATGAAATGTCACCACTAACAATGACATTTATATCATTGTGGTATGGAGTTCACTCATACAGTTGTGACGTCAATTTGTTACCATGAAATGTCACCACTAACAATAACATTTGTATCATTGTGGTATGGTGTTCACTCATACAGCTATGTCGTCAATTTGTTACCATGAAATGTCACCACTAACAATGACAATATGGTATTAACTTCTTTTATTTGTTTAGTTCTTAAATGTGTTTTTGAGACAGATCACCCGTATAATAATATGTATATCAATCTGTTACGACGTTTATGGATTTATTTATTTCAAAAGTGTATTACTGTGACCTCGCGATGACATTTGTATCAATCTAGTATGAAGTTCATTGATTTCTTTATTTCAACAACGTCAGTTCTGACAATAATATTTACATTAATCTGATATGATATATATATTAATTTCTTTGACTAACCAAAGTGTTTTACCCTTACAACACTGACGATATTATATATATCAAAGTGATACTAAGTTCATTAATTAATTTATTTTAACAGTGTGGTACAGTGAAGTATCAGCACTGACGATAACGTTAACATTAACCTGGTATAAAGATAATTAATTCACTTCATTACTTCAATAATGCGTTTTTCCTTTTCAGCACTGCCGATAGCTTTCATATCAAACAGTCTCGAAGTTCATTGATTTCTGCAATTCAAGAATGTGTTGCTGTGCCTTTTTACCATTGACGGTCGTATTTATATCAATCTGGTATGTAGTACGTTTATTTATGTTTTTCAACGTTTTGTTACTGTCATCACTGACAATATCTTCTATATCGATCCAGTATGAATTATATGATTTATTTTTCGATAATGTGATAATGTGACATGTAAGGACTGTCGATAATATTTATATCACTCTGTCACGAAGTTTCATGGTATCTATATTTGAAAAATATGTTATTGTGACTTGGAAACAATGAAGATGACATTCACATTAATCTGGTATGAAGTTCATTTTTTATTCATTTTATGTTTGTTTTTGAATTTCGCACAAAGCTACTCGAGGGTTATCTGTGCTAGCCGTCCCTAATTTAGCAGTGTAAGACTAGAGGGAAGGCAGCTAGTCATCACCACCCACCGCCAACTCTTGGGCTACTCTTTTACCAACGAATAGTGTGATTGACCGTAACATTATAACGCCCCCACGGCTGAAAGGGCGAGCACGTTTGGCGCGACGGGGATGCAAACCCGCGACCCTCAGATTACGAGTCGCACGCCTTAACGCGCTTGGCCATGCCGGGCCTTTATTCATTTTAACAAAACGTTACTGTTCCCTGTCAGCACATAAGATAAAATTTATATCAAGTTTTACGAAGTTCATTGATATTTTTAAATTTCAACGATGTGTTACTGTGCCATGTTATCACAGACGATAATATTTATATCATTCTGGTACAAGGTTTATTGATTTATTTATGTTAAAAATCAGTTAGCGTGACGTATTAGCAGTGACGACAAGATCTACAGAAATCCGGAACGAAGTTCACTAATCCGTGTATTTCAACAAGCTGTGAAATCCACAGTGCTTTATTACATTGGTGTGTTACTGTGTGATGTGAACAATGATGATAAAATTGATATCAGACTTTAAGAAGGTCATGGATTTACTAATTTTAACAATGTGTGACTTTGCCCTTTCAGCACTTACATTAATACCAATCTGAAACGACCTACATTGATTGATTTATTTCATCAATGTGTTTCTCTGCCCTGGCGGAATTAATTATAACACGTATATTAACATGTTACGAAGTTTATTGATTTTGTTTGTATTTCTAAAATCCGTCACTGTTTCCATTCAGCAATTACGATAATATTGATATACACTGGTGTGATTTCATTGAGTTACTTATTTAACCGACGTGTTACTGTAACATGTCAACAATAACATTTATAACAATCTCGTACGAAGTTCATTGATTTATTTATTTCAAGAATGTGATATTTTGACTTGTAAACACTGACAAACATATGTATATTGATAGGGTACGAAATTCATTTAGTTATTTATGTCAACACTGTGTTAAAGTGTCTTCTCAGAACATACGAGTGCCCTGTCAGTATATCAAACATGTCATTTATATAAACCTATTACGAAGTTCATTGATTTCTGACATCTATATTAATCTGGTATGACGTACCTTGATTTATTAAGTGATTAAATCCGGCCTAGTTTAGGATTTTAAAACATGTGTTTTGCACTATTTCCTGACGTAATCAAAACATTCGAGAATCAAAAGTTCATATGTTTTGATGAAAGTTTCTTGATCGTGGTTAATCACAAATATTTATATATGGTTACGATAATGTTACAAAACCGTTAAACTCGGCAGCAATGCTTAATAGAAATAAACGTATATGTATTGAACTATTTCATTGTTCTCAGCATAAGTAACGTGTGATGTCTATAGTTATACTAATGTATTCCATTTTATTATGAAGAAAATGCTTAAACGAAAATATTACGAAATACCAATGTGTTTCTACATCACATAAATGTAGATAAGTATAATGAAAATATATGAATATTACAATGTTTCATCATTTATCTCAAAAACACTCCAGACAAAGTTAGGTACCTGATGATGAATAATGGTTGAAACAGGTCGAGCGTGTTAAAATACTGTGTTGTATAAGTCCTTGGTAAACGTGTTAAGATACTGTGTTGTATAAGTCCTTGGTAAACGTGTTAAGATACTGTGTTGTATAAGTCCTTGGTAAACGTGTTAAGATACTGTAGTGAATAAGTCCTTGGTAAACGTGTTAAGATACTGTAGTGAATAAGTCCTTGGTAAACGTGTTAAGATACTGTAGTGAATAAGTCCTTGGTAAACGTGTTAAGATACTGTGTTGTATAAGTCCTTGGTAAACGTGTTAAGATACTGTGTTGTATAAGTCCTTGGTAAACGTGTTAAGATACTGTGTTGAATAAGTCCTTGGTAAACGTGTTAAGATACTGTAGTGAATAAGTCCTTGGTAAACGTGTTAAGATACTGTGTTGTATAAGTCCTTGGTAAACGTGTTAAGATACTGTGTTGTATAAGTCCTTGGTAAACGTGTTAAGATACTGTGTTGAATAAGTCCTTGGTAAACGTGTTAAGATACTGTAGTGAATAAGTCCTTGGTAAACGTGTTAAGATACTGTGTTGAATAAGTCCTTGGTAAACGTGTTAAGATACTGTAGTGAATAAGTCCTTGGTAAACGTGTTAAGATACTGTAGTGAATAAATCTTTGGTAACCGTGTTAAGATACCGTGTTTTATAAATCTTTGATAACCATGTTAAGATACTATCTTTTATAAATCTTTGGTAACCGTGTTAAGATAATTATGGAATTATGGAATATTATGGTCAGTGAATATAAGTCACCATGGAATATTATGGTCAGTGAATATAAGTCACCATATAATATTATGGTCAGTGAATATAAGTCACTATGGAATATTATGGTCAGTGAATATAAATCACCATGGAATATTATGGTCAGTGAATATAAGTCACCATGGAATATTATGGTCAGTGAATATAAGTCACCATGAAATATTATGGTCAGTGAATATAAGTCACCATGGAATATTATGGTCAGTGAATATAAGTCACCATGGAATATTATGGTCAGTGAATATAAGTCACTATGGAATATTATGGTCAGTGAATATAAGTCACCATGGAATATTATGGTCAGTGAATATAAGTCACCATGGAATATTATGGTCAGTGAATATAAGTCACCATATAATATTATGGTCAGTGAATATAAGTCACTATGGAATATTATGGTCAGTGAATATAAATCACCATGGAATATTATGGTCAGTGAATATAAGTCACCATGGAATATTATGGTCAGTGAATATAAGTCACCATGAAATATTATGGTCAGTGAATATAAGTCACCATGGAATATTATGGTCAGTGAATATAAGTCACCATGGAATATTATGGTCAGTGAATATAAGTCACCATGGAATATTATGGTCAGTGAATATAAGTCACCATGGAATATTATGGTCAGTGAATATAAGTCACCATGGAATATTATGGTCAGTGAATATAAGTCACCATGGAATATTATGGTCAGTGAATATAAGTCACCATGGAATATTATGGTCAGTGAATATAAGTCACCATGGAATATTATGGTCAGTGAATATAAGTCACCATGGAATATTATGGTCAGTGAATATAAGTCACCATGGAATATTATGGTCAGTGAATATAAGTCACTATGGAATATTTCGTATAAAAACGTTGTTTCAGATTTTCCAATACTCATATCACAATAGTGGAAGTCTGTAATAACTTGGTGTTCATTGTCCACAGGGCTTCAAACGGAAAGAGTTTGGTTGAAACATGTGCTAAAGGTGTTATACGTTAGTAATAACAAATGTAATAACAAATAGACGGTTATTACGTCGCGCTCCAAGAGAGCGCTTTAATGCTGTGTTCCTGTGTTTTATTGTCTCCTTGTCACCAAACCAAGTGCTCAGACTCTGAAGTCGCATTATTCCGAACAAAGCTAGTTATATTAAGAATTATGAAATAAGGCGTTTCAGAAGTTTCCACTATTATTGTTATGCAACTTCTATATTTCACAGGTACTTCGAAGTAACATTCAACTAAAGACTTACACATAAAAGACGGAGAGAGAGAGAGATCGTTGATAAATACATGACACAGTTTTACAAGAAGATCCAGGTATACTCATTGTAAAATTGACTTTCATCTGCGCTCTAAGTCGGTAGCTTGCTCTGACCAAAGAAAATATTAATTATCATCGTGATGTCAGACATGTCTAGAGTCAAGAACACAGTACCCTAGAGTATTAGACGATACGTAATTTGTTTTGTTCAGACATGTCTAGAACACAGTACCCTAGAGTGTTAGACGATATGATATTTGTTTTGTTTTGGAGAAACGTTCATACAGCTGCAAGTGTTATACAACACATTGGACTCTTTGCTTTGAGCTAAAACCTATTAATAATTACTGAGTATCAGATGATTAACAATGTATTAATAACTACTGACTGTCAGATCACTGACAGTGTATTAATAGCTATTCACTACTAGACGACCGACAATGTATCAATAGCTAGTGACAACAGGATGACTGACAATATATTAACAGCTAATGACTACAAGATGACTGAAAATCTATAAATAACTAATGACTGGAAAGCGACTAATAATGTAATAATATTTACAGACAATGTATTAATGACAACTGACTACCAGCTGATTAACAATGTATTAATAGCTAGTGAATACAATATCACTGACAATGTATTAATAGCTAGTGAATACAATATCACTGACAATGTATTGATAGCTAGTGAATACAATATCACTGACAATACATTAATACCTAGTGAATACAATATCACTGACAATGTATTAATAGCTAGTGAATAGAATATCACTGACAATGCATTAATAGCTATTGAATACAATATCACTTACAATGCATTAATACCTAGTGAATACAATATGACTGACAATGCATTAATAGCTAGTGAATACAATATCATGACAATGTATTAATAGCTAGTGAATACAATATCACTGACAATGCATTAATAGCAAGTGAATACAATACGAATATCACTGACAATGCATTAATAGCAAGTGAATACAATACGAATATCACTGACAATGCATTAATAGCTAGTGAATACAATATCACTGACAATATATTAATAGCAAGTGAATACAATATCACTGACAATATATTAATAGCTAGTGAATACAATATCACTGACAATATATTAATAGCTAGTGAATACAATATCACTGACAATGCATTAATAGCTAGTGAATACAATATCACTGACAATGCATTAACAGCAAGTGAATACAATACGAATATCACTGACAATGCATTAATAGCTAGTGAATATAATATCACTGACAATGCATTAATTGCTAGTGAATACAATATCACTGACAATGCATTAATAGCTAGTGAATAAAATATCACTGAGAATGTATTAATAGCTAGTGAATACAATATCACTGACAATGTATAAATAGCTAGTGAATACATTATCACTGACAATGTATTAATAGCTAGTGAATACAATATCACTGACAATATATTAATAGCTAGTGAATATATTATCATTGACAATGCATTAGTAGGTAGTGAATACAATATCACTGACAATGCATTAATAGCTAGTGAATACAATATCACTGACTATGCATTAATTGCTAGTGAATACAATATCACTGACAATGCATTAATAGCTAGTGAATAAAATATCACTGAGAATGTATTAATAGCTAGTGACCACCATATGACAAACAATGTATTAATAGCTAGTGACTGCAAGATTGAGTGAAAATGTATTAATAGCTACTGACTATTAGGTGATTGACAATGTACTATTAGCTACTAACTAACAGATGACTGACAAAGTATTAATAGCTAGTGAATACAACATCACTGAAAATGTATTAATAGCTAGTGAATACAATATCACTGAAAATGTATTAATAACTAGTGAATAATAATAATAATATAGTATGACTCCAGGTCTACAAATGAGTACAAAATAAAATGATAACAGCATAATGGAGTTACTTCATACTATTAATATTTTATATATGTTCTCATTAGTAGACCTTGAGTCATTGTACTGTTACCATTTTATTCATTTTCACGTTAGTAAATCTGGAGTCATATTATATTATTATCATTTTAAACATGTTATAATTAGTAGACCTAGAGTCACGTTATATTATTATTATTTTATATACTTTCTCATTTGTAGATCTGGAGTCACTTTATACCATTATTATTTTATATACTTTCTCACTAGTGGATCTGGAGTCACTTTATACTATTATTATTTTATATATGTTCTCATTAGTGGACCTAGAGTCATATTATACTATTATCCTTTTATTTATGTTCTCGCTACTAGACATGGAGTCATATTATATTATTATAATTTTATACATATTTTCATTAGTAGACCTGGAGTCACATTATACTGTTATTGTTTTATACATGTTCCCAATAATAAATCTGTAGTCACTTTATACTATTATTATTTTATACACGTTCCTAATAATAAATCTGGAGGCACATTATACTGTTATCATTTCATTCATGTTTTTGTTAGTAGACCTGGATTCATATTATATTATTCTCATTTTATACATATTATGATTAGTAGACCTGAAGTCACTTTATACTGTTATTATTTTATTTATGTTCTCATTAGTAGACATGGACTCACATTATACTGTTATTATTTTATACATGTCCTCAATAACAGATCTGGAGTCACATTATGGATTATACTCTTATTTATGTTCTCAATTATACACCTGAGGTCACTTTATATTATTATTACTTTATCGTGTTCTCATCAGTAGACCTTCAGTCATATTATACTATTATCATTTTATACATGTTCTAATTATTAGACCTGGAGCCACGTTAGTTAGTTAGAGCAGATACTTGGAGATTATTTGGAAGGAAAAAACGTCTTCTGGCGACATATTTGTTTCTCTAAAAATAAGAAGAATAGACTTAGTATCACTTCTTTATAAGAAAAAAGTGCTTCTTTAGACGCAACTCCTTCCTGGAGGCAAGGGAGCAGACTTTGAGTGACTGCTTTAAAAGAAGAGGACTGCTTCTGTAGACGTAATTCTTTCCTTGTATTAAGTGAACAGACTTTGAGTGACTGCTTTAAAAGAAGAGGACTGCTTCTGTAGACATAATTCTTTCCTTGCGTCAAGTGGTGAACAGACTTTGTGTGACTGCTTTAAAAGAAGGGGAGTGCTTCTGTAGACATAATTCTTTCCTTGTATTAAGTGAACAGACTTTAAGTGACTATTCTATAGACATACTTTTTTCCTTGTGTCAAGTTAACAGAGTCTGAGTGACTGCTTTAAAGAAAAGAGGACTGCTTCTGTAGATATAATTCTTAACCTGTATCAAGTGAACAGACTTTGTGTGACTGCTTTAAAAGAAGAAGAGTGCTTCTGTAGACATAATTCTTAACCTGTATCCAGTAAACAGACTTTGTGTGACTGCTTTAAAAGAAGAGGAGTGCTTCTGTAGACATGATTCTTTCCCTGTATCAAGTGAACAGACTTTGTGTGACTGCTTTAAAAGAAGGGGACTGCTTCTGTAGACATAATTCGTTCCCTGTATCCAGTAAACAGATTTTGAGTGACTGCTTTAAAAGTAGAGGACTGCTTCTGTAGACATAATTCTTTCCTAGAATTAAGGGAGCGAACTGTGGGTGACTTCTTCGAAAGAAGTTTAAAAGTTACTAAAATATTCTATATATTGGGTTGAGGAATAATTCGTGAGCGTTTTTTCAAGTTAACAAAATATATTCATAAATTAAACGTTTTCGCAAAATATTTCATGTCATTTGGTAGATAATTTTTTGCTCTAATAGATGGTGTGTTTGATTTTCATATGTCTTTAATGTTTGCTTTCATTTTCAGCTCATTAAATGGATTGTCAAGTGGACAAAATCGAGCATTTTCGACACCATCTGCTTTTCGCATTTAATTTCTGGCAATTTCGTTTAAACCAATGCATACTATATACCTAGGTATTACATAAAATAAAGTATCATAATAAATGTTTTGGGTCTAATGTGTTCATGCATTTAAGTATTGTATAGTCTTGCATGTAATGGTTGAATGAAATTATTTAAAAACGCTCACGAATTATTCCTCAACCTAATATTACGAATAAAATGCTCATAAATTAGTTTCTTAAAAGAAATGTATCTTTCTTAAACATTTCTTTGTTAACAACAGGTTTTTATTTGGCAGATGTAACTTTTTACCAAGGAACATGCTTATTACCTTATGAAATTTCGTTGTTTCTACAAACCAAAAGCTTCACGATGAATTTCGAAAACAAAAGTCCGTCGAAAATAATTTGTAAATGATGTCAAAGTTTTACGATATTTTCTTTTATTTTCCATCAACACATTCAGTGTTTAGCTTTGTACTAGTTATAGGTTTTTACAATTCTTTATGTCATTAATATCTCGAACGATTGTGTGGTTTATATCGGAATGCTTAACAAGCTAAGACTGAAAGGTAAAAGACATAAGTTACACACAAGCAGTGCATGATGTGTCAGAAAACAAACTACATTTATATTTCTTCTAGAAATTTCAGATAGTTAACTTCATTATTCCAGAATAACTTATTAAAACTTTTGTTTGTTTACTTCCGTAAGAGCTAAGTTACTTTGTACAATCTGCCGTGTCCACAGCGGGGAATGAAACCCCGAATCTTAGAGTTTTAAGTTTGTGAACTTATCGCTGTCCTTTATTATAACAATAGTAATGAATGCAAGAGTTAATACTCATACAAAAATAGACTATCAAAATACGGAACTCTACATTCCATATATTTTACCTGACATTACATTTAGACATTTTGTAAGGAAAACATTTCTCACCTGAAGGTAACACGTACAGATTGTACAAGATATGTATAT
Organism: Tachypleus tridentatus; assembly: GCF_004210375.1. Taxonomy (NCBI): domain Eukaryota; kingdom Metazoa; phylum Arthropoda; class Merostomata; order Xiphosura; family Limulidae; genus Tachypleus; species Tachypleus tridentatus. The sequence continues at coordinate 15,168,643 of NC_134835.1, forward strand.
ATACATATATTATTTAAAAGATCGATTGATGAGTTACGTGATAAAGATGCAAAATCGTAAGCCTCAGGTGAAAACATTTTTCAAAGCGACCAATATTTTTTCGTTAAATTCGGTGCGGTGTTCTGGTTCAAGAAATACTCAGCGACTCAACGTTTCCATTGAAACCACACTGGACCCACAGCTGCCAACCCGTGAATAAGGGACATATGGTTTTGAGGATATTTTTTTTTTCTTTTCCCACGCAAAATTCCTCTTTGCTATTTCAAGCTAACCCATATGACTGAGAACTCAGACTAGGTTTTGCGGGTAGGGGTATACAAGCAGGACTCTGTCAAGGCTCCAGTAGGGTTAAGAAAAAGAACTTCATTCAGTAGAGGGCCCAGCTAAAGCAAGACCAGCCTGCAGTGCTATTTTGGGTCTCTGGAACAGAAAGTTGAAATGTATCTAAAGATGACTGAGAGTCGAAGTAAGTGAGTTGTATTTCTGGATGAGAAAGTGAACAGTCGCTAGAAAGCACCTGCTGGCGTTTGAACCAAGAGGTCTTGAAAATAGAAGTCTGGATGTTGATCGATATCGATATTTGTAATTTTTAACCTTCAGTTGTGTAAGATATGAGTATATTCCTTTGTACGTAAGTAATGCATAGGTGTTTTCACGCTTCTTGAATTCAACAAACAATGTTGGTTTGAAATCGACCGTTTTTGGTCGTTTTTGAAAATTCAGTCTTCCTGCAGACGCGAGACGTAAAGGTTCGTTTGTGTTTTCATGAAAATATTTGTACTTCCAAAACCTAGTGATATTGAAGTTAGAAGTGAGATAATACTTCCTAACACTTGTTTTTCTTAATAATGCAACACATTTAATTTTCTAGCCTGCTGTTCAAGCGTAAGGATTATTGTTGTAGGATCATGGACTACAATAGAAATAAATTTTCTCTTATGTGTAATAACCAGAGTCAGTGTAGTGATACTGTACCGTATTTATCTAATACGCAGGGTTAATAGCCTCATAACGTACATGCAATACGTATATTGTACTACCTACAATATTAGTGTCACAAAATTAACGTCCGACCGATATTAAGTCCCATATCGTCCCACCGATATTAAGTCCCATAACGTCTCACCGATATCAAGTCCCATAACGTCCCACCGATATAAAGTCCCATAACGTCCCACCGATATTAAGTCCCATAACGTCCCACCGATATTAAGTCTCACTCAAGTCTTTGTTTTATATGACAAATGGAATCAGTGTTGCATTAACTTTTTCTTAAATGACACACGAAATTAGTTTTGCATTATCGTTGTCTTATACAACACATGCTAGCAATGTTAAAGTAGGATACGTTGTTTGTGTTTTGATAAGGGAGGGAAAACATTAGGAAAAGTGAGTTACATGTGTTGAACCTTCGAAAGTTACTGTTATCTATTCATATATATAAATAGCTAATCACATGTTTACCTAGATGTATGAAGATGTGCCAAATGTGTTGCTCTTTAGCCCGTTATCTTCAGTTTTTCAAAGCAGTTCTTTTTAGATCTCACAAATAATTGGTTTATCATAAATTATATTAGTAGAAACGCTCACCCAAGTGTGGTGTTTAAAGAAAACAAAAACAGATGACACCTTATAAGGCCCAGCATGGTTAAGGTACTTAACTCGTAATCTGAGGGCCGTTTGTTTGAATCTCCGTTACTCCAAACATGCTCGCTCTTTCAGCCGTATGGACGGTATAATGTTACGGTTAATCTCACTATTCGTTGGTAAAAGAGTAGCCCAAGAGTTGGCGGTGGGTGGTGATAACTAGCTCCCTTTCCTTTAGTCTTAAACTGCTAAATTACGGACGGTTAGCGCAGATAGCATTCGAGTAGCTTTGCGAAAAATTCAAAATCGGATGACACTTTATAAATTTGTTTTATGTTAAATTATATCAGTAGAAACGTTTATCCACGTGTGGGGTTTAAAGATAAAAAACAATCGGATGACACTTTATAAATGTGTTTTATGTTAAATTATATCAGTAGAAACGTTTATCCACGTGTGGTGTTTAAAGATAAAAAACAATCGGATGACACTTTATAAATGTGTTTTATGTTAAATTATATCAGTAGAAACGTTTATCCACGTGTGGTGTTTAAAGATAAAAAACAATCGGATGACACTTTATAAATGTGTTTTATGTTAAATTATATCAGTAGAAACGTTTATCCACGTGTGGTGTTTAAAGATAAAAAACAATCGAATGACACTTTATAAATTTGTTTTATGTTAAATTATATCAGTAGAAACGTTTATCCACGTGTGGTGTTTAAAGATAAAAACAATCGGATGACACTTTATAAATGTGTTTTATGTTAAATTATATCAGTAGAAACGTTTATCCACGTGTGGTGTTTAAAGATAAAAAACAATCGGATGACACTTTATAAATGTGTTTTATGTTAAATTATATCAGTAGAAACGTTTATCCACGTGTGGTGTTTAAAGATAAAAAACAATCGGATGACACTTTATAAATGTGTTTTATGTTAAATTATATCAGTAGAAACGTTTATCCACGTGTGGTGTTTAAAGATAAAAAACAATCGAATGACACTTTATAAATGTGTTTTATGTTAAATTATATCAGTAGAAACGTTTATCCACGTGTGGTGTTTAAAGATAAAAAACAATCGGATGACACTTTATAAATGTGTTTTATGTTAAATTATATCAGTAGAAACGTTTATCCACGTGTGGTGTTTAAAGATAAAAAACAATCGGATGACACTTTATAAATGTGTTTTATGTTAAATTATATCAGTAGAAACGTTTATCCACGTGTGGTGTTTAAAGATAAAAAACAATCGGATGACACTTTATAAATGTGTTTTATGTTAAATTATATCAGTAGAAACGTTTATCCACGTGTGGTGTTTAAAGATAAAAAACAATCGAATGACACTTTATAAATTTGTTTTATGTTAAATTATATCAGTAGAAACGTTTATCCACGTGTGGTGTTTAAAGATAAAAAACAATCGGATGACACTTTATAAATGTGTTTTATGTTAAATTATAGCAGTAGAAACGTTTATCCACGTATATTGTTTTACTTCGATGTATTTCGTTTTCGTTATTCAATTATCTGGTAGAATCAGTGTCTATATATATTTTCACGCAGATCACATAAAAACATTGAGAACATCCTGTGATCTCGACTATTGAAATAATAATCATTGCAATAAGGCCAACGATTCTGGTATAGTATTAGCAGCAACACCTACAAGTGGGTGACACTTGTAGAAACATTGGTTGAACTTTATAAAGTTGTTGTTTTGTTGGCCAACGACAAAATGAATTATTGATTTTCTAGTATCAGCCAAAGCATCACGTGCTAGCTATTCAGCATTCCATCGTGAATTGTAAATACCATAAATTTCTTAGTGAACCATTTTGTGTCGGTGTCGTTAATAAACAGAGAGAGAAGAAAAAAATCCTTATCTTTCACAATCAATACTCGGCCATTATTAGTTTTGTTCAGTCACAAATCAGATGTCTGTACACGCAAAATTAAATAATTTAGTTGTTGGATTTCTTTGGTTTGTTGCTTAGAAATCATTCGTTTTAAGCATATTATCCTAATCCAATGCACTGAATGTTTCATAAAAATAACTCATGTTGGCTGTATTCTGAAAGGAATTTTTTTTTTAATTTCGCGCAAAGCTACTCGAGTGCTATCTGCGTTAGCCGTCCCTAATTTAGCAGTGTAAGACTAGAGGGAAGGCAGCTAGTCATCACCACCCACCGCCAAATCTTGGGCTATTCTTTTACCAAGGAATAGTGGGATTGACCGTAACTTTATAATGCCCCCACGGCTGGGAAGGAGAGTATGTTTGGTGCGACCGGGATTCAAATCCGCTACCCTCGAATTACGAGTCGAATGCCTTAACACGCTAGGCCATGCCGGGCCCATTCTGAAAGGATGTACACATAATATTTCTGTCTTCGTTGCTACTAATATGAATTTCGTCAAGTATGTTATTTATTTTTCAATAGGTAATTTTAATTATATTGGCTTCTCCAGGATTTTCCAAATTAATAATAGAAATAAGTCTGAAATGTTCTTATTTCTAGCCTATCTGTATCCAGGCTTCAGTAGTTTCGACTAAGAAACAGTTATAAAAGAAACAAGATATGAAAAAAAACATTGAGATATGTTTCTATTAATTGACTCATTTCAATGAAAAGGTTATTTATTAATTTGTGGTCATTATTCTAGAGTGACTGGCTGTAAAGAGAAGAGACAGTTGTGGAGCCATGATTAAAATCTAGTAATCTACACAACACACAAATTAAGTGTTAAAATCTAATAGTCTACATATTACACAAGTCAAGTGTTAAAATCTAGTAGTCTACACATTAAACAGTTCAAGTGTTGAATTCTAATAGTCTATATATTACACAAGTCAAGTGTTAAAATATATTAATGAAACCATTACCCAATTCAAGTGTTAAAAATCTACTAATCAACACATTACACAAGACAAAAGTTAAAATCTAGTAATTAATACACCACATAAGTCAAGTGTTAAAACTTATTAATGAAAAAATTACACAACGCAAGTCTAAACATCTAGTAATCAACACATAACACAAGTCAAGAGTTAAAATCTAGTAGTAAACAAATTACACAAGTGAAGTGTTAAAATCTAGTAGTAAATGAATTACACAAGTGAAATGTTAAAATCTAGTAGTAAACAAATTACACAAGTGAAGTGTTAAAATCTAGTAGTAAATGAATTACACAAGTGAAATGTTAAAATCTAGTAATCACTGCTTAACACAAGGAACGTAAGTTGTTTATAATTAGGACCATAAGTTGTTTAAAATTATAATTATAAATTGTTTATAATTAGAACCATAAGTTGTTTATAATTAGGATCATAAATTGCTTATAATTAGTGCCATAAGTTGTTTAGAACCATAAGTTGTTTATAATTAGAACCATAAGTTGTTTATAATTAAAACCATAAGGTGCTTATAATTAGGACCATAAGTTGTTCATAATTAGAACCATAAGCTGTTTATAGTTAGGACCATAAGGTGTTTATAATTAGGACTATAAGCTACTTATAACTAGGAGTATAAGTTGTTTATAATTAGAATCATAAGCTGTTTATAATTAGAACCATAAGCTGTTTATAATTAGAATCATAAGGTGTTTATAATTAGAACTATAAGTTGTTTATAATTAAAACCATTAGGTGTTTATAATTAGGACCATAAGGTGCTTATAATTAGGACCATAAGTTGTTCATAATTAGAACCATAAGCTGTTTATAGTTAGGACCATAAAGTGTTTATAATTAGGTCTATAAGCTACTTATAACTAGGAGTATAAGGTGTTTATAATTAGAATCATAAGTTCTTTATAATTAGAATCATAAGTTATTTATAATTAGAACCATAAGCTGTTTATAATTAGAATCATAAGGTGTTTATAATTAGAACTATAAGTTGTTTATAATTAAAACCATAAGGTGTTTATAATTAGGACCATAAGGTGCTTATAATTAGGACCATAAGTTGTTCATAATTAGAACCATAAGCTGTTTATAGTTAGGACCATAAAGTGTTTATAATTAGGTCTATAAGCTACTTATAACTAGGAGTATAAGGTGTTTATAATTAGAATCATAAGTTGTTTATAATTAGAATCATAAGTTATTTATAATTAGAACCATAAGCTGTTTATAATTAGAATCATAAGGTGTTTATAATTAGAACTATAAGTTGTTTATAATTAAAACCATAAGGTGTTTATAATTAGGACCATAAGGTGCTTATAATTAGGACCATAAGTTGTTCATAATTAGAACCATAAGCTGTTTATAGTTAGGACCATAAAGTGTTTATAATTAGGTCTATAAGCTACTTATAACTAGGAGTATAAGGTGTTTATAATTAGAAGCATAAGTTGTTTATAATTAGAATCATAAGTTATTTATAATTAGAACCATAAGGTGTTTATAACTAGAATCATAAGTTGTTTATAATTAGAACCATAAGTTGTTTATTATTAGAACCATAAGGTGTTTATAACTAGAACCATAAGGTGTTTTTAACTAGAATCATAAGTTGTTTATAATTAGAACCATAAGTTGTTTATTATTAGAACCATAAGGTGTTTATAATTAGAATAATAAGTTGTTTATAATTAGAACCATAAGTTATTTATAATTAGAACCATAAGTTGTTTATAATTAGAATCATAAGTTGTTTATAATTAGAATCATATGTTTATAATTAGAACCAAAAGTTGATTATTATTAGAACCATAAGGTGTTTATAACTAGAATCATAAGTTGTTTATAATTAGAACCATAAATTGTTTATTATTAGAACCATAAGGTGTTTATAACTAGAATCATAAGTTGTTTATAATTAGAACCATAAGTTGTTTATTATTAGAACCATAAGGTGTTTATAATTAGAACCATAAGCTGTTTATAATTAGAATCATAAGTTGTTTATAATTAGAATCATAAGGTGTTTATAATTAGAATCATAAGGTGTTTATAATTAGAACCAAAAGTTGTTTGTTATTAGAACCATAAGGTGTTTATAATTAGAATCATAAGTTGTTTATAATTAGAATCATAAGCTGTTTATTATTAGAACCATAAGGTGTTTATAACTAGAATCATAAGTTGTTTATAATTAGAACCATAAGTTGTTTATTATTAAAACCATAAGGTGTTTATAATTAGAATAATAAGTTGTTTATAATTAGAACCATAAGTTATTTATAATTAGAACCATAAGTTGTTTATAATTAGAATCATAAGGTGTTTATAATTAGAATCATAAGGTGTTTATAATTAGAACCAAAAGTTGTTTGTTATTAGAACCATAAGGTGTTTATAATTAGAATCATAAGTTGTTTATAATTAGAACCCTAAGTTATTTATAATTAGAACCATAAGTTGTTTATAATTAGAATCATAAGGTGTTTATAATTAGAATCATAAGTTGTTTATTATTAGAACCATAAGGTGTTTATAACTAGAATCATAAGTTGTTTATAATTAGAACTATAAGTTGTTTATTATTAGAACCATAAGGTGTTTATAATTAGAACCATAAGCTGTTTATAATTAGAATCATAAGTTGTTTATAATTAGAATCATAAGTTGTTTATAATTAGAATCATAAGCTGTTTATAATTAGAACCATAAGTTGTTTATTATTAGAACCATAAGGTGTTTATAATTAGAATAATAAGTTGTTTATAATTAGAACCATAAGTTATTTATAATTAGAACCATAAGTTGTTTATAATTAGAATCATAAGGTGTTTATAATTAGAATCATAAAGTGTTTATAATTAGAACCAAAATTTAATTGTTATTAGAATTATAAGGTGTTTATAATTAGAATCATAAGTTGTTTATAATTAGAACCATAAGTTATTTATAATTAGAACCATAAGTTGTTTATAATTAGAATCATAAGGTGTTTATAATTAGAACCAGAAGTTGCTTGTAACTGAGATATATATGGAGACGACGAAGAACAAGTTGTTCGGTTTCTGTTCTTTTGTTAACTTTATAACCATGGGTATTAACAATGTTATTAATGAAAGGGTTAATGCTGTTAACTTTATAACCATGGGTATTAACAATGTTATTAATAAAAGCGTTAATGATGTTAACTTTATAACCATGGGTATTAACAATGTTATTAATAAAATGGTTAATGTTGCTAACTTTATAACCATGGGTATTAACAATGTTATTAATAAAATGGTTAATGTTGCTAACTTTATAACCATGGGTATTAACAATGTTATTAATAAAAGGGTTAATGCTGTTAACTTTATAACCATGGGTATTAACAATGTTATTAATAAAAGGGTTAATGCTGTTAACTTTATAACCATGGGTATTAACAATGTTATTAATAAAAGGGTTAATGCTGTTAACTTTATAATTATGGGTATTAACAATGTTATTAATAAAAGGATTGATACCCATACCAGCCAATTTATGAGATATATTTTTATTTCAAGTGGGTTTCTCGTCATCAAAATCCATATTCCATGTGAGGTCTAGTTCGAAATATTTACAAGATGCCTGAAGGAATTAAATTACAAGTAAAAAATAGATATTACTGTGTCTGTAGTATATATAAATTCGTATTTTAACCTTCATATTACTTTCAAGAAAAATTGTATCAATTGATCATTGTATTGAACTAAGCACTAATTTAACGACCTTGATAGATAAGTGTAATATTAAATGTGAAATTAATGAAAATTTCTGAATATGGTACAATTATAATGAATTAGCTTCCTATATTTACAGGAATTTAGAGAAACGTGGGTCATTAATTACGGCATATATGTTTAATATTATTAATCACATTTACCAATGTTGCCGTCAGTAACAGTAAGTTTCAATTAATCATAAATTAAAGTGAAACTATTGGCTTACATACAAGTAGTATGGAAAATTGTGATTCATTTGTTCAATGTTGAGAACGATTTTATGCTTAAAAGATAACTGTAGTAGTGTTAATCATCTCGAACCAGAAGAAATACCAATCGTTCATTCTGTTTTACAAAACCACATACTGTAATTAATTATTTCCCATCAGATTTGGAGGTAAGATACATTAAGACTGAATGTTATAATTATTTATTGTACAGTATATTTTTGTACCTTAATTTTGTGAGTGAACTTGAACTATAAACCGTTCTTAACGCATAATATTTCAGCTTTGTAACTGAACTAATACAATGAGTAATCTAACCTTATCTAATAGGAAAACTAACCTTGTGTTACTGTCTATGGAATGAAAACAAACCAGAGACTTCGCGCAGGATTGGTACAATAAACCTGCAGAGTATCACCGAAATAATTAAAGTTTGATAGAATTATCTCCTTTTTACTTTTCAAGTCCTAAACTTAATGTCTTCTGGAGAAAAATGCCAGCAAACTCTTACTTGTGATATAGTAAGTTTTATTTTTAATTACCGTAGAGGAAGTACAAACCTATAATTTCCAACGTGAATGTTTCCAGGAAAGATAATTAAACAAGTCTTTCAACATTTTATGTTTAATCTGACTCTGGGTTTCCATGTTGGCAACCCCTAAGATTTGTTAGTTCGAATATTCAAAATCCATCAGACACTAAGAAATTGATTGAAAATTGTGGAATTAAAGGTATTTACATAAATACTTCTCAGCAGATGGCGCTGCTATACATGACAAATGTTCATGGTTTCGATTCTTATGGTTTCGTTAAGATTAACTTACTTCAATTTTGTTCTTATTTTGCGTTAATTTTGTAAAAAGTGTCTCACTAGATTTGTTTTGTGAACATTCATGTACCTGCGGTATATAAACATAGCAATGTCACAGGTCCTTGTCTTGGTTCTCAAACTAATATATGGCATATCTGTGTTTGTTTTATCACAAAACTACATGAGGCTAGCAATAAGCTGGAAAACAAAGGTTTTAAACATTATGATATGGTGGATTTTGGTAACGTACTACATGTTTCGATACAACATTGGTTTCTACAAACATTCAATATGTTCTTCACAAAATATATCATTTTATTATGTTTATAAATTGTTGTTCAGCAAAGTATTACTATACTAGCATAACGCACTTTTTTACCCAAGTATACAGTAAACTACCTATGTATCAACCATCAAGGGAAATCGAGAACCGTGTATGTCAGACCAATCTGAAGGTCAATATAACTATTCCGTAGATTAAAAGGTGTTTTAATGTTGTTATCTCACACTTGTACATTTCAAGTCTTATTTGAAAAGGGGGACTACTGAACCTTAACTAGTGAGTCATAACTCAACTTAATACAACGTGTGATTATACCAAACACAGGAAAGACCAGTGGAGTTACATCAAATAGGAACTACCAAACCTTAACTAGTGAGTCATAACTCAACTTAATATCACGTGTGATTATACCAAACACAGGAAAGACCAGTGGAGTTACATCAAATAGGAACTACTAAACCTTAACTAGTGAGTCATAACTCAACTTAATACAACGTGTGATTATACCAAATACAGGAAAGACCAGTGGAGTTACATCAAATGGGAACTACTGAACCTTAACTAGTGAGTCATAACTCAACTTAATATCACGTGTGATTATACCAAACACAGGAAAGACCAGTGGAGTTACATCAAATGATTTTACAAGTCTGTGGTCGAATAAATTGTTCAAATTCCTGTTTTTCCTGGATTACTTCTCATGGTAACGACATCCATTTTGATTTCTGACTGAAACAGAAAGAAACTGTGGCTCGTGGATCTTACTACTTTCAAACTAATTTTTTGACTTAAGGACGGTGCTTTATCATAACCTCAGATCAATCGAAATTACTTTAATGTGCAGAAAGTTCACTTTCGTAACATAGCTTCCAATCTGTGGACGAGACTGCCGTTCCGGATTAACTTGGACTGTTGTTTCTGAGCCCGTTTTGGAGAAGATTGAAGACTTCTTTTTTGGAAATATTGTTCCTCTTTCAAGACATTGTTCAACACTTACACTGCATGAATATGGGTCCTCGGAAAAGGTTACGACACGCAATGTACAATCACAAGTACATTCATAGAAGTCACGGTCGAGAAATCGAAGTATACGAAATGTGTGTGGAGCTAGACATGACAATCGTTACGTTGCGATAGGTCATGCACAGACATACTGTAGTATAGGCTTCTGTGTTATAAACCGAAATTAACTTTCTGTATATTACATTCTCCTGTTAACAGTATCTACATATAAAGCCAAACATAATTACTATGAAAAACTTTTAATGTTCGAAGATTACTGGAACTTTAGTAGTTTGAACGTTTTATTCTGTTCTATCATGATACTAACAGAGAAACTATTTTCAATACAATTTCTCTAAATGTATAAGGTTAAAAACCACATAACTGAGCTTGGCAACAGCAATACCGCTTAGCAACAGAATTTTCAGTTAAACTGTGAATAAACTACAGTTATACAAACGTTATCCCACCTACGTAATTTCTTGTTTTTTTCATTGATATAAGTGCAAACGTCAACAAATGAGCGAACGATGCTCTTTTCAAATCGAGACAGGTCTTATCACATGACAAGTTACATCTAGTTGTTTCGTATACGTCGAATAATTTCGTTTGTTATTTTCTTTTGTATAAAGGTTTTGGTTTTGTTATTAGGATAGAATTTCATTTCGTGATACTAAAGATGATAAGGTTTTTTCGTGTTTTCTCGATTTTACAAAAGTTTTCTCTGAAATAGATGTTTTTTTTTCTCTGTCTATTTAGTCTTTATGTTGAACGAAGTTGCCTGAAGGTCATCTGTAGAGTGGCTTATATCTGACGGTTCAAGTGAAGGCGAAAACCAAATACTTGCGACGGAAAGCATTTTGAAATGTGACAACAGGGGAGAAATATTTCTGTACAAAATCTGTGAAACGCATGTTTCCTTCCCCACGTGAGTCACGTACATGAGAAATTCTCTCAACTCGTGAACTATTAGCTAGTGATAATTGTTAGTACATTTTGATGGCATATGATCTTCATCTTTATATGCGATAAAAGATAAAGAAAGTCGGTTTGTTTTGTCATTAGGATTTCCTTTACCAATTTAAATTGCAAGTCTAGTGTCGTGTTCGTCAAGACAGTTTAGTGATTTTAGAACGAACCAAACCATTCTGGTATGTCATCTGTGATACGTCAAAATAACTTTAAGAAGTTTTGTCTATGTTTTATGAATATCTGGGTTTTCTGACGGCTAAATGAGGCCACAGCAGAAGTTTCTTCTCCAAGGTAAGGCTTAGTGTTGTACTTTTTTACAATAAGGTATCTTTTCGCCCTTGTTTCCGAGGGCTCAGCGTTAACCTACAAGTCTTGTAAAGATAAATTTCCGGTTTAAGTAAAACAAACATTAAACAGTAAACTTATCACCTATGAAACAAAAATGACAGGAAAAAAAAAACAAAAACCTTAATTCATAAAGATAACCAGTTCGGCTAGCTAAATAATAATCACCAAGTAAAGTCAGAGAATAATATATAAACATAAAGATAACCAGTTCGGCTAGCTAAATAATAATCACCAAGTAAAATCAGAGAATAATATATAAACATAAAGATAACCAGTTCGGCTAGCTAAATAATAATCACCAAGTAAAATCAGAGAATAATATATAAACATAAAGATAACCAGTTCGGCTAGCTAAATAATAATCACCAAGTAAAGTCAGAGAATAATATATAAACATAAAGATAACCAGTTCGGCTAGCTAAATAATAATCACCAAGTAAAGTCAGAGAATAATATATAAACATAAAGATAACCAGTTCGGCTAGCTAAATAATAATCACCAAGTAAAATCAGAGAATAATATATAAACATAAAGATAACCAGTTCGGCTAGCTAAATAATAATCACCAAGTAAAGTCAGAGAATAATATATAAACATAAAGATAACCAGTTCGGCTAACTAAATAATAATCACCAAGTAAAGTCAGAGAATAATATATAAACATAAAGATAACCAGTTCGGCTAGCTAAATAATAATCACCAAGTAAAGTCAGAGAATAATATATAAACATAAAGATAACCAGTTCGGCTAACTAAATAATAATCACCAAGTAAAGTCAGAGAATAATATATAAACATAAAGATAACCAGTTCGGCTAGCTAAATAATAATCACCAAGTAAAGTCAGAGAATAATATATAAACATAAAGATAACCAGTTCGGCTAACTAAATAATAATCACCAAGTAAAGTCAGAGAATAATATATAAACATAAAGATAACCAGTTCGGCTAACTAAATAATAATCACCAAGTAAAGTCAGAGAATAATATATAAACATAAAGATAACCAGTTCGGCTAGCTAAATAATAATCACCAAGTAAAGTCAGAGAATAATATATAAACATAAAGATAACCAGTTCGGCTAACTAAATAATAATCACCAAGTAAAGTCAGAGAATAATATATAAACATAAAGATAACCAGTTCGGCTAGCTAAATAATAATCACCAAGTAAAGTCAGAGAATAATATATAAACATAAAGATAACCAGTTCGGCTAACTAAATAATAATCACCAAGTAAAGTCAGAGAATAATATATAAACATAAAGATAACCAGTTCGGCTAGCTAAATAATAATCACCAAGTAAAGTCAGAGAATAATATATAAACATAAAGATAACCAGTTCGGCTAGCTAAATAATAATCACCAAAAAAAGTCAGAGAATAATATAAAAATTGTAAAACTTATAATTTAAAGTATTATGTCTTATAATTAAAGATGCTACACTTTATAATTATATATGATATATCTTATAATTATATACCATACATCTTATAATTATATACCATACATCTTATAATTATATACCAAACCACTTATAATTATATACCATACATGTTATAATTATATACCAAACCACTTATAATTATATATCATTCGTCTTATAATTATATATCATTCGTCTTATAATTATATATGATTCGTCTTATAATTATATATGATATATCTTATAATCTATTCTTTTCATGTTGAAAACTTTTATACACCGCTGTTTTGTAGCTCAGACATTTTTTAAAATCGAAATACTAATATATATTTATATAATTCATATGTGACTTTTGTCGATGCTTAAGTGGATCTTATAGAGATATTTTATGTGTTTATAAATAAGTTTCATAAGTTTATTTGCGCATAAAGTAAGAAACACATTACCTTCTTTAAATGTGTCTAGTATATGTGTAGGTGTAACCTTACGCCATCTATTATTTTACTCATTAAAACATTCATTACAATTAATTTTCCTAACTAATAATTTTTTTTAATTTCATCTGAACTCAACTACTGATTCTCATGGCTCACTACCGCCCTCTCTACTGATTCTCATGGCTCACTACCGCCCTCTCTTATGATTCTCAAGGCTCACTACCGCCCGCTTTACTGATTCTCATAGATCACTACCGCCCTCTCTACTGATTCTCATGGCTCACTACCGCCCTCTCTACTGATTCCCATGGCTCACTACCGCTCTCTCTACTGATTCTCATAGCTCACTACCGCCCTCTCTACTGATTCTCCTAGCTCACTACCGCCCTCTCTACTGATTCTCCTAGCTCACTACCGCCCTCTCTACTGATTCTCATGGCTCACTACCGCCCACTCTACTGATTCCCATGGCTCACTACCGCTCTCTCTACTGATTCTCATAGCTCACTACCGCCCTCTCTACTGATTCTCATGGCTCACTACCGCCGTCTCTAATCAACAGCGAGTTGAAGTAAACAACAATGTCATCATAATTTTATGAATTATGAGAAAACTCTCCACGATCCATGGTTCATAAGGATGAATTGTGATATTAAGACTCATAAACAAAAACAGAGTTATTTTGTTTTATGTTTTGATGAAGTGTTTATCAGACAATTCAATCGAATGAATTGGATAACACAGTGACTATCACGGTAACCATTAAACCTACTGATGGTAACTATGTTACCGAAACAATCAGCCAATATTTGTAACAAACACTTTTATCTTCTCTTTTGGCAAAAATGTCGTTTTTACTCTTAATATAGTACCACAACGTAACGTATAAACAATTACAACTTGCTATCAACTAAACAGCTTACTCTTAATATAGCACCACAACGTAACGTATGAACAATTACAACTTGCTATCAACTAAACAGCTTACTCTTAATATAGCACCACAACGTAACGTAAAAACAATTACAACTTGCTATCAACTAAACAGCTTACTCTTAATATAGCACCACAACGTAACGTAAAAAACAATTACAACTTGCTATCAACTAAACAGCTTACTCTTAATATAGCACCACAACGTAACGTATAAACAATTACAACTTGCTATCAACTAAACAGCTTACTCTTAATATAGCACCACAACGTAACGTATAAACAATTACAACTTGCTATCAACTAAACAGCTTACTCTTAATATAGCACCACAACGTAACGTAAAAACAATTACAACTTGCTATCAACTAAACAGCTTACTCTTAATATAGCACCACAACGTAACGTATAAACAATTACAACTTGCTATCAACTAAAACAGCTTACTCTTAATATAGCACCACAGCGTAACGTAAAACAATTACAACTTGCTATCAACTAAACAGCTTACTCTTAATATAGCACCACAACGTAACGTAAAAACAATTACAACTTGCTATCAACTAAACAGCTTACTCTTAATATAGTACCACAACGTAACGTATAAACAATTACAACTTGTTATCAACTAAACAGCTTACTCTTAATATAGCACCACAACGTAACGTAAAAACAATTACAACTTGCTATCAACTAATGAGCTTACTCTTAATATAGTACCACAGCGTAACGTATAAATAATTACAACTTGCTATCAACTAAACAGCTTACTCTTAATATAGCACCACAACGTAACGTATAAACAATTACAACTTGCTATCAACTAAACAGCTTATTCTTAATATAGCACCACAACGTAACGTAAAAACAATTACAACTTGCTATCAACTAAACAGCTTACTCTTAATAGAGCACCACAACGTAACGTAAAAACAATTACAACTTGCTATCAACTAAACAGCTTACTCTTAATATAGCACCACAACGTAACGTACAAACAATTAGAACTTGCTATCAACTAAACAGCTTACTCTTAATATAGCACCACAACGTAACGTATAAACAATTACAACTTGCTATCAACTAAACAGCTTACTCTTAATATAGCACCACAACGTAACGTAAAAACAATTAGAACTTGCTATCAACTAAACAGCTTACTCTTAATATAGCACCACAACGTAACGTAACAACAATTACAACTTGCTATCAACTAAACAGCTTACTCTTAATATAGCACCACAACGTAACGTATAAACAATTACAACTTGTTATCAACTAAACAGCTTACTCTTAATATAGCACCACAACGTAACGTATAAACAATTACAACTTGTTATCAACTAAACAGCTTACTCTTAATATAGCACCACAACGTAACGTAAAAACAATTACAACTTGCTATCAACTAATGAGCTTACTCTTAATATAGTACTACAGCGTAACGTATAAATAATTACAACTTGCTATCAACTAAACAGCTTACTCTTAATATAGCACCACAACGTAACGTACAAACAATTAGAACTTGCTATCAACTAAACAGCTTACTCTTAATATAGCACCACAACGTAACGTATAAACAATTACAACTTGCTATTAACTAAACAGCTTACTCTTAATATAGTACCACAACGTAACGTACAAACAATTAGAACTTGCTATCAACTAAACAGCTTACTCTTAATATAGTACCACAGCGTAACGTATAAATAATTACAACTTGCTATCAACTAAACAGCTTACTCTTAATATAGCACCACAACGTAATGTATAAACAATTACAACTTGCTATCAACTAAACAGCTTACTCTTAATATAGCACCACAACGTAACGTAAAAACAATTACGACTTGCTATCAACTAAACAGCTTACTCTTAATATAGCACCACAACGTAACGTATAAACAATTACAACTTGCTATCAACTAAACAGCTTACTCTTAATATAGCACCACAACGTAACGTAAAAACAATTACGACTTGCTATCAACTAAACAGCTTACTCTTAATATAGCACCACAACGTAACGTATAAACAATTACAACTTGCTATCAACTAAACAGCTTACTCTTAATATAGCACCACAATGTAACGTGTAAGCAATTACAACTTGTTATCACCATAACTGCTTGTTCTTAATATAGTACCACAGCGTAACGTATAAGGAATGACAGCTCTATGTCAACAGAAGAATCGTTATCGGGTCTTAACATGGTACTCTTCCAGTTCCTACACTCAGAGTTTCCAAAAGCTCTAAGCAAACTGTATTTTCAAACGTTAAAACTTGCCTTCATCACTTTCCTGTAACTAGCTGTTAAAGTGAGTGGTTAGTCAGACTTCTTGTGAAGAGTGAATCGATATATGTTAGCCACTATTAAACATCTTAGACAAATTACACATCCACAAAGATATGATAATTGAATTTATGGAGATTGGGTTTACCAGTCTGCATTCTAAAACATCATCTGTATATATAAAATAGATAATTGTAACTTGTATTCGCTAAATGAATGTCGTTACTACAACAGTTGGGTCCCACACAACTAATTTATAAACAAAGTAATGTTGAGTGTAGTGCTATTTAAGATCTCTCTAAATGCAGTAATTACGGCTATAGTATTATTTAAGAACTCTATAAATGCACTAATTTTGGCTGTAGTATTATTTAAGAACTCTATAAATGCACTAATTTTGGCTGTAGTGTTATTTAAGATCTCTATAATTGCAGTAATTATGGCTATAATGTTAATTAAGATTTCTATAAACGCATTAATTATGGCTATAGTGTCATTTAAAAACTCTATAAATACAGTAGTTATAACTATAGTGTTATTTAAAAACTCTATAAATAGAGTAGTTATAACTATAGTGTTATTTAAAAACTCTATAAATACAGTAGTTATAACTATAGTGTTATTTAAAAACTCTATAAATAGAGTAATTATAACTATAGTGTTATTTAAAAACTCTATAAATACAGTAGTTATGACTATAGTGTTATTTAAAAACTCTATAAATACAGTAGTTATAACTATAGTGTTATTTAAAAACTCTATAAATACAGTAGTTATAACTATAGTGTTATTTAAGAACTCTATAAATACAATAGTTATAACTATAATGTTATTTAAGAACTCTATAAATACAGTAGTTGTAACTATAGTGTTATTTAAAAACTCTATAAATACAGTAGTTATAACTATAGTGTTATTTAAGAACTCTATAAATACAGTAGTTATAACTATAGTGTTATTTAAGAACTCTATAAATACAGTAGTTATAACTATAGTGTTATTTAAGAACTCTATAAATACAGTAGTTATAACTATAGTGTTATTTAAGAACTCTATAAATACAGTAGTTATAACTATAGTGTTATTTAAGAACTCTATAAATACAGTAGTTATGACTATAGTGTTATTTAAGAACTCTATAAATACAGTAGTTATAACTATAGTGTTATTTAAGAACTCTATAAATACAGTAGTTATAACTATAGTGTTATTTAAGAACTCTATAAATACAGTAGTTATGACTATAGTGTTATTTAAGAACTCTATAAATACAGTAGTTATAACTATAGTGTTATTTAAAAACTCTATAAATACAGTAGTTATAACTATAGTGTTATTTAAGAACTCTATAAATACAGTAGTTATAACTATAGTGTTATTTAAGAACTCTATAAATAGAGTAGTTATAACTATAGTGTTATTTAAGAACTCTATAAATACAGTAGTTATAACTATAGTGTTATTTAAGAACTCTATAAATACAGTAGTTATAACTATAGTGTTATTTAACATCTTCTGTGACTTCACATCTCTAGTACCAGAAATACTTTGGTACACGATGAATCAGGAAAGTCTCCTATTGCTTCTATACCCCCACAGTAAATAAATAAGCAACATACTGAGCGTGTTATTATTTCAGCTAGCCCTACAGTGTCTTAGTGGTTAACTCCGACTATTTACAGAACTAATTATCGTGTTTACTTTCGCTGTGGGGTAAACGTTGTGTAATGTTTACGCTTTACAACAAGCAAATAATCTTTCAGTTATGAAAATGTATCAGATACCTTAACCTCATTAATATTTCAGATATAATATTGGTTTTAATATTCATCTTTGTTTTGATACCAACACAACAGAATGAAGCATGTGTTTGTAAAATATATTACAATATGTATTTTTCACCTTAGTGATCAAGGTACATACATAGCTACATTCAAGATATTGGATATTTAATTTATTTCACATAGAAAGGTATAGACGTTGTGAGAAACTGAGTTGTATCTGTTCCGATGAAAATAGATATGTACTTCATTGTGATGAAGTTCACTGGCTCTAAAGTTAATTAGAGTTAATTTATCTCCTCAGATGATATTCTAGTCAACACTACCAACTACCAACTCTTATCTCATTGAACTGTCCCTAACTTTCAACTGATATTCTAGTCAACTACACCAACTACCAACTCTTATCTCATTAAACTGTCCCCAACATTCAACTGATATTCTAGTCAACACAACTAACTACCAACTCTTATCTCATTAAACTGTCCCTAACTTTCAAGTGATATTCTAGTCAACACCACCAATTACCAACTCTTATCTTATTAAACTGATCCTAACTTTCAACTGATATTCTAGTCAACAATACAATTACCAACTCTTATCTCATTAAACTGTCCCTAACTTTCAAGTGATATTCTAGTCAACACCACCAATTACCAACTCTTATCTTATTAAACTGATCCTAACTTTCAACTGATATTCTAGTCAACAATACAATTACCAACTCTTGTCTCTATTAAACTGTCACTAACTTTCAACTGATATTCTAGTCAACAAATACCAACTACAGACTATTATCTCATTAAACTGTCCTTAATGTTCAACGTATACTACGATCAACATTACTAACTACCAACTCTTGTCTCTATTAAACTGTCCTAACGTTCAATCTGATACAACGGTCAAAACTACCAACTACTCTACTTTTATCTCATTAAACTATACCTAACTTTCAACTGATATTCTTGTCAACACCACCAACTAACAACTCTTATCTCATTAAACTGTCCCTAGCTTTCAACTGATATTCTAGTCAACAAATATAACTACCAACTCTTATCTCTTAAACTGTCCCTAACATTCAACTGATATTCTAGTCAACTACACCAACTACCAACTCTTTTCTCATTAAACTGTTACTAACTTTCAACTGATATTCTAGTCAACACCACCAACTACCAACTCTTTTCTCATTAAACTGTTACTAACTTTCAACTGATATTCTAGTCAACACCACCAACTACCAACTCTTTTCTCATTAAACTGTCCCTTACATTCAACTGATATTCTAGTCAATTATACCAACTACCAACTCTTATCTCATTAAACTGTCTCTAAATTTCAACTGATATTCTAGTCAACACCACCAACTACCAACTCTTTTCTCATTAAACTGTTCCTAACATTCCACTGATATTCTAGTCAACACCACAACTACTAACTCTTATCTCATTTAACTGTCTCTAAATTCTAACTGATATTCTAGTCAACACGACCAACTACCAATTCTTTTCTCATTAAACTGTCTCTACATTTCAACTGATATTCTAGTCAACACGACCAACTACCAACTCTTATCTCATTAAACTGTCTCTACATTTCAACTGATATTCTAGTCAACACAACCAACTACCAACTCTTATCTCATTAAACTGTCCCTAACATTCCACTGATATTCTAGTCAACACCACAACTACTAACTCTTATCTCATTGAACTGTCTCTAAATTCTAACTGATGTTCTAGTCAACACCACCAACTACCAACTCTTATCTCATTAAATGTCCCATTATTTTGAACAAATAATCTGGTGAACAGCACCAGTTTTTGAGGTACTTTTTGTGAAATCAAATAGCGATATTTCTCTCATGATATACACGGCCCAACTCTGCACAACACATTAGTGCAGAACCACTAACCCTCCGATTCACAGTTCATTAGTTCATGTCCGATTGCACTTGATTGGCAGCGGAGCTCAAGTATTGCTGGTAACAAGCGAAATATTATGAGAGTTCGTGTTTGATCATTATGAAATGCAGCTATCTAGACTGTGGTGACGCCCCTCACTTTGTGAGCATTCATTTCTCTTGTAGAGTGAACACTGAAAACTAGTCCTGCATGAAGTTAACGTGGATGATATAACTTCGTTGAGAATATAAGCACTGCTACTAAATTACGTTTCTAAATGTGGTTGTTAAATATTGTTATCTGTATCAGATCACGAGACTTTCTGTAGATACACTGGTTCGAGCACAAATGTACGAGAATCATTGCGCGTTTTAACAAGGGAGTACTTGGTATGTCTTAAACTTACTAAACCTTTTGGCAGGTAGGAATTTCAAAAGTATTCGGAACAGGATCCACTGTGGAAAAACGAAACCAAACATAGTTGTTTAATGTGGTTATTGTTTGCTGTGTTTTCGTTCTATTATTAAGTAAGTTCTATATCTATCTTAAAGATATAGCCAATTTCAGAAAGATAGAGAAATGTGTAAGTTTACGGTCACACAGTAAATCATGTCTCGCTTCCCGTGTCACAGTTCAATTATGTACTGACTTACAACGAACTTGAAAACATTATGACGAGATATCATTGTGCATTCCTTTTGTTTTTGTAAGATGACTATTATCATGACAGTTTATTATCCGTGTAATGAAATACGTGGTGCATTATAAACCTTTATTGGCTTATCTACATGTTAAGTTCTTACACTGGCTTATCTACATGTTAAGTTCTTACACTGGCTTATCTGCATGTTAAGTTCTTACACTGGCTTATCTACATGTTAAGTTCTTACACTGGCTTATCTACATGTTAAGTTCTTACACTGGGTAATCTGCATGTTAAGTTCTTACACTGGCTTATCTGCATGTTAAGTTCTTACACTGGCTTATCTACATGTTAAGTTCTCACACTGGGTTATCTACATGTTAAGTTCTTACACTGGGTTATCTACATGTTAAGTTCTTACACTGGCTTATCTACATGTTAAGTTCTTACACTGGCTTATCTGCATGTTAAGTTCTTACACTGGCTTATCTACATGTTAAGTTCTTACACTGGCTTATCTGCATGTTAAGTTCTTACATTGGCTTATCTACATGTTAAGTTCTTACACTAGCTTATCTACATGTTAAGTTCTTACACTGACTTATCTACATGTTAAGTTCTTACATAAGTGCCGAAAGCTTCATCTTAAAGATGTTTAAAATAATCTGAATATTATAACATTTAAGAGAACTTTGTGATAATGTTTCGAACGGCAGTTGAGGAAACTTTGTGCTTGGACCTTACATGAGGTCAGTAGGAAGTGATGTGTTTAAACTATATATAACTTCAGTAGGATGCAATGTGTTTAAACCATGTTTTAGATCAGTAGGATGCAATGTGTTTAAACAATGTTTTATTTAATTCAGTAGGATGCAATGTGTTTAAACCATGTTTTAGTTCAGTAGGATACAATGTGTTTAAACCATGTTTTAGATCAGTAGGATGCAATGTGTTTAAACAATGTTTTAATTCAGTAGGATGCAATATGTTTAAACAATGTTTTAATTCAGTAGGATGCAATGTGTTTAAACCATGTTTTAGTTCAGTAAAATGCAATGTGTTTAAACCATGTTTTAGATCAGTAAGATGCAATGTGTTTAAACAATGTTTTAATTCAGTAGGATGCAATGTGTTTAAACCATGTTTTAGTTCAGTAGGATACAATGTGTTTAAACCATATTTTAGATCAGTAGGATGCAATGTGTTTAAACAATGTTTTAATTCAGTAGGATGCAATGTGTTTAAACCATGTTTTAGTTCAGTAGGATGCAATGTGTTTAAACCATGTTTTAATTCAGTAGGATGCAATGTGTTTAAACCATGTTTTCGTTCAGTAGGATGCAATGTGTTTAAACCATGTTTTAATTCAGTAGAATGCAATGTGTTTAAACCATATTTTAGATCAGTAGGATGCAATGTGTTTAAACCATTTTTTTCGTTCAGTAGGATGCAATATGTTTAAACCATATTTTAGATCAGTAGGATGCAATGTGTTTAAACCATTTTTTTCGTTCAGTAGGATGCAATGTGTTTAAACCATGTTTTAGTTCAGTAGGATGCAATGTGTTTAAACCATATTTTAGATCAGTAGGATGCAATGTGTTTAAACCATTTTTTTCGTTCAGTAGGATGCAATGTGTTTAAACCATATTTTAGATCAATAGGATGCAATGTGTTTAAACCATTTTTTTGTTCAGTAGGATGCAATGTGTTTAAACCATGTTTTAGTTCAGTAGGATGCAATGTGTTTAAACCATATTTTAGTTCAGTATG
Source organism: Tachypleus tridentatus (assembly GCF_004210375.1). Lineage (NCBI taxonomy): Eukaryota > Metazoa > Arthropoda > Merostomata > Xiphosura > Limulidae > Tachypleus > Tachypleus tridentatus. The sequence goes on from NC_134835.1 coordinate 15,191,742, forward strand.
ATGCAATGTGTTTAAACCATGTTTTCGTTTAGTAGGATGCAATGTTTAAACCATGTTTTAGTTCAGTAGGATACAATGTGTTTAAACCATGTTTTAGTTTTTAGTTGAGTAGAATGCAATGTTTAAACCATGTTTTAGCTCAGTAGGATGCAATGTGTTTAAACCATATTTTAGTTCAGTATGATGCAATGTGTTTAAATTATATTTTAGATCAGTAGGTTGCAATGTGTTTAAACCATATAAAGTTTAGTAGGATGCAATGTGTTTAAACCATGTTTTCGTTCAGTAGGATGCAATGTGTTTAAACCATATTTTAGTTCAGTAGGATACAATGTGTTTAAACCATGTTTTAGTTCAGTAAAATGCAATGTGTTTAAACCATATTTTAGTTCAGTATGATGCAATGTGTTTAAACCATATTTTAGATCAGTAGGTTGCAATGTGTTTAAACCATGTTTTAGTTCAATAGGATGCAATGTGTTTAAACCATATAAAGTTTAGTAGGATGCAATGTGTTTAAACCATATTTTAGATCAGTAGGATGCAATGTGTTTAAACCATTTTTTTCGTTCAGTAGGATGCAATGTGTTTAAATTATATTTTAGATCAGTAGGTTGCAATGTGTTTAAACCATATAAAGTTTAGTAGGATGCAATGTGTTTAAACCATGTTTTCGTTCAGTAGGATGCAATGTGTTTAAACCATGTTTTAGTTCAGTAAAATGCAATGTGTTTAAACCATATTTTAGTTCAGTATGATGCAATGTGTTTAAACCATATTTTAGATCAGTAGGTTGCAATGTGTTTAAACCATGTTTTAGTTCAATAGGATGCAATGTGTTTAAACCATATAAAGTTTAGTAGGATGCAATGTGTTTAAACCATTTTTTTTCGTTCAGTATGATGCAATGTTTAAAATATATTTTAGTTCAGTATAATGCAATGTGTTTAATCCATGTTTTAGTTCAGTATGATGCAATGTTTAAAACATATTTTAGTTCAGTAGGATGCAATGTGTTTAAACCATATTTTAGTTCAACAAGATATAATTTTTCTTTTGTTATTCTTGCAAAAGAAATACAGAAAGCAGAGGTTATAATTATTCTGATGAGGATAAATGATCTTTATTTCATCATACTCTGAATAACTTATTACTTGTGCGGACTAATTTTTTTGTCGTGTCGGATTTCCGCTTTATTATGTTACGCCGTGAGTGGCTTACTGCGCTGGCTTCTTAGTTTTCAAAATAGAACGTATATCCGCAACGAAGAAAATAAGGCCTTATTTTGTGTGATAAATATAATAGTCGAAACTCTGCCAAGAAGAGAAAGAAAATATAGAACACATATTTTTAATTTTCCCTATACGTTTGAGAATTGTGTACACCACAGAAAGCTGAATAAACCCACGTACTTAAAACGTTTATGGAACACTCTGTAATAATAAATCACAGGTCAGTTTCACATGTTGTGTAATCTTTGAAACACAAGTAAAACCAGTAATTTATACTCTATGTTTCATAAGTCACTTATACGCTTGTCTTTCATACATTGAGGAATAATTTGAAGGATAACTTGCTTGATAAATGTACTGATGTATTGATATAAAAACTAGAGCGGAACATTATAATTAATACCTGTCTTAACTAGCTATCTTATCAGGACGCTAGGTGTCGCACCTGTGTCCTGGACGTGAGTCATGTAAATTCGTTATTAATGGAAGGTTATCTTAAGACATGAAAAGTTGATTGCTTCCCTTGTATATCCCCGTCACAACAAACATGTTCGCCATTTCCTTCGTGGGGGCGTTATGAAGTTCTGTCAAACCCACTCCGTTAGTAAGAGTAGCCCAAGAGTTGGCGGTCGGTGGTGATGACTATCTGCCTTACCTCTGGGCCTGGCATGGCCTAGCGCGTTAAGGCGTGCGCTTCGTAATCTGAGGGTCGCGGGTTCGCGCCCGAATCGTGCCAAATATGTTCGCCCTCCCAGCCGTGGGGGCGTTATAATGTTGCGGTCAATCCCACTATTCGTTGGTAAAAGAGTAGTTCAAGAGTTGGCGGTGGGTGGTGATGACTAACTGCCTTCCCACTAGTCTTACACTGCTAAATTAGGGACGGCTAGCGAGGATAGCATTCGTGTAGCTTTGCGCGAAATTTAAAACAAACGAAACCCTTATATATAAATGTAAAAAATAAAAATAAATAAACGTTCATTAAAAACTCCAATACACAAACTGTGACACCGTGAGTCCATGTCTATATTTGCATGGACTCAACAAATATTTATGCTAAATTTGGCGAAAATCCATCCAGAGCGTGCGAAGTACCGGAAAGAAACATCCATGAAAACCGAAACTGAAACTTTCTATTTACCCATACATGAATGTAACGAATCTCCACACGAATTGTAATGAAGATCCATCCACCCCTGAAAAGTAGTTACACGTACATACAACAGACAGTACTGTTATATATATATATAAGTAGTTACACAGACATACAACAGACAGTACTGTTATATATATATATATATAAGTAGTTACACAGACATACAACAGACAGTACTGTTATATATATATATATAAGTAGTTACACGGACATACAACAGACAGTACTGTTATATATATATATATATAAGTAGTTACACGGACATACAACAGACAGTACTGTTATATATATATATATAAGTAGTTACACGGACATACAACACACAGTACTGTTCTATATATATATAAGTAGTTACACAGACATACAACAAACAGTACTGTTATATATATATATAAGTAGTTACACGGACATAAAACAGACAGTACTGTTATATATATATATATAAGTAGTTACACGGACATACAACAAACAGTACTGTTATATATATATATATAAGTAGTGACACGGACATACAACAGACAGTACTGTTATATATATATATATATATGTAGTTACACGGATATACAACAAACAGTACTGTTATATATATATATAAGTAGTTACACGGACATACAACAAACAGTACTGTTATGTATATATATAAGTAGTTACACGGACATACAACAAAGAGTACTGTTATATATATATATATAAGTAGTTACACGGACATACAACAGACAGTACTGTTATATATATATATAAGTAGGTACACAGACATAGAATAAACAGCACTGTATTATATATATACATATATTCCATTCCTACATATAAATACATACATTTATTGAACATTTCATTTATTTAAATATGCAAAACATGATGTGTCTATAGACGCGAGATGTTTTCATGTTTAAAGATAGTTAAACTGTAACATCAAGCAGGAGTTTCCACACTTTTAAACGGACACATTTTGTGCAGAAGTGTGTTTTTCACAGATATATCTTTGAATGTCTGATCAGAACTATCTTATGGCAGTGGCATTCATAAAGTGATAAACTGTTCTGCTCGATCGAGAAAGAAAGATTTAATGTACGACATTAAATGTACGACAAAGGTCAGACCCTATCCCAATAAGTAATTCTTTAAATGATTTCGAAAATTCTCTGGTTATGTACATTAAAACGTTTATTAATTACTATGTTTTTTTTTCACATGGCCGGCATGGCCAAGCTTGTTCAGACGTGTAACTCGTAATCTGAGGGTCGCGGGTTCGTCTTCACGTCGCTCAAAAGGTGCTCGCCCTTTCAGCCGTGGGGGCATTATAATGTGACGGTAACTCCCACAATTCGTAGAGTAGCCCAAGAGTTGGCGGTGGGTGGTGATGACTAGCTGCCTTCCCTCTGGTCTTACACTGCTAAATTAGGGACGGTTAGAATAGATAACCTTCGTGTAGCTTTGTGCGAAATTCAAAAACAAAACAAACAACTTTTATCAGAATTTTCTCGCAAATTTTCACATTGTATTAACTTTAATCGGATCGAAGAGTATTAACTGTCATTCTTATGGTTCCAAAGTGAGGACTGTGCTTTTTCGCGATAATTAATCCCAATCCAAGAATTCAAACTTCGATCCCGATCAGTCTCACGAATTTACTTGATTCTTAATAAAATGTTTGGCACGCTTTATGACTGTATGGGCTAAAAAGATAGGTCCCAAGCTTCAGTCTTAGTTACCCCTATTGTATGGGCTAAAGATATAGGTCCCAAGCTTCAGTCTTAGTTACCCCTATTGTATGGGCTAAAGATATAGGTCCAAAGCTTCAGTCTTAGTTACCCCTATTGTATGGGCTAACGATATAGGTCCCATGCTTCAGTCTTAGTTATCCCTATTGTATGGGCTAAAGATATAGGTCCCAAGCTTCAGTCTTAGTTACCCCTATTGTATGGGCTAAAGATATAGGTCCCATGCTTCAGTCTTAGTTACTCCTATTGTATGAGCTAAAGATATAGGTCCCAAGCTTCAGTCTTAGTTACCCCTATTGTATGGGCTAAAGATATAGGTCCCAAGCTTCAGTCTTAGTTACCCCTATTGTATGGGCTAAAGATATAGGTCCCATGCTTCAGTCTTAGTTACTCCTATTGTATGAGCTAAAGATATAGGTCCCAAGCTTCAGTCTTAGTTACCCCTAATGTATGGGCTAAAGATATAGGTCCCAAGCTTCAGTCTTAGTTACCCCTATTGTATGGGCTAAATATATAGGTCCCAAGCTTCAGTCTTAGTTACCCCTATTGTATGGGCTAAAGATATAGGTCCCAAGCTTCAGTCTTAGTTACCCTTATTGTATGGGCTAACGATATAGGTCCCATGCTTCAGTCTTAGTTTTCCCTATTGTATGTGCTAATGATATAGGTCCCAAGCTTCAGTCTTAGTTACCCCTATTGTATGTGCTAACGATATAGGTCCCAAGCTTCAGTCTTAGTTACCCCTATTGTATGGGCTAAAGATATAGGTCCAAAGCTTCAGTCTTAGTTACCCCTATTGTATGGGCTAACGATATAGGTCCCATGCTTCAGTCTTAGTTATCCCTATTGTATGGGCTAAAGATATAGGTCCCATGCTTCAGTCTTAGTTATCCCTATTGTATGGGCTAACGATATAGGTCCCAAGCTTCATTCTTAGTTATCCCTATTGTATGAGCTAACGATGTAGGTCCCATGCTTCAGTCTTAGTTACCCCTATTGTATGGGCTAACGATATAGGTCCCATGCTTCAGTCTTAGTTATCCCTATTGTATGGGCTAAAGATATAGGTCCCATGCTTCAGTCTTAGTTATCCCTATTGTATGGGCTAACGATATAGGTCCCAAGCTTCATTCTTAGTTATCCCTATTGTATGAGCTAACGATGTAGGTCCCATGCTTCAGTCTTAGTTATCCCTATTGTATGAGCTAACGATATAGGTCCCAAGCTTCAGTCTTAGTTATCCCTATTGTATGGGCTAACGATGTAGGTCCCATGCTTCAGTCTTAGTTATCCCTATTGTATGGGCTAACGATATAGGTCCCAAGCTTCAGTCTTAGTTATCCCTATTGTATGGGCTAACGATATAGGTCCCAAGCTTCATTCTTAGTTATCCCTATTGTATGGGCTAACGATGTAGGTCCCATGCTTCAGTCTTAGTTATCCCTATTGTATGGGCTAACGATATAGGTCCCAAGCTTCAGTCTTAGTTATCCCTATTGTATGGGCTAACGATATAGGTCCCATGCTTCAGTCTTAGTTATCCCTATTGTATGGGCTAACGATATAGGTCCCAAGCTTCAGTCTTAGTTATCCCTATTGTATGGGCTAACGATATAGGTCCCAAGCTTCAGTCTTAGTTATCCCTATTGTATGGACTAACGATATAAGTCCCAAGCTTCAGTCTTAGTTATCCCTATTGTATGGGCTAACGATATAGGTCCCAAGCTTCAGTCTTAGTTATCCCTATTGTATGGGCTAACGATATAGGTCCCAAGCTTCAGTCTTAGTTATCCCTATTGTATGGACTAACGATATAAGTCCCATGCTTCAGTATTAGTTATCCCTAATTTGGGACTGAACCAGAAGAAGTCTGTCCACAGCACAGCTCTCTATGCAGCTATTTATAACCAAATTGAAGAAATTACATTCACAGGTTTAACGCCCTTCTCAACTGAAAGCACGGAATAAGCTCAGAGACGTATCGTGGTTCTATCTTTGAATCTTCCACCGAAGATACTCGCACTTTTAGCCGCGGCGGCATTATAATATGACGATCAATCTTACTCTTCATCGGTGAAAGCGTAGCCCCAGAATTGGTGATGTGTGGTGATGAGTAGCTGCCTTCCCTCTAGTCTTACACTGCTAAATTAGGGACGGTGATGATTAGCTGCCTTCTCTCTAGTCTTACACTGCTAAATTAGGGACGGTGATGATTAGCTGCCTTCTCTCTAGTCTTACACTGCTAAATTAGGGACGGTGATGATTAGCTGCCTTCCCTCTAGTCTTACACTGCTAAATTAGGGACGGTGATGATTAGCTGCCTTCTCTCTAGTCTTACACTGCTAAATTAGGGACGGTGATGATTAGCTGCCTTCCCTCTAGTCTTACACTGCTAAATTAGGGACGGTGATGATTAGCTGCCTTCCCTCTAGTCTTACACTGCTAAATTAGGGACGGTGATGATTAGCTGCCTTCTCTCTAGTCTTACACTGCTAAATTAGGGACGGTGATGATTAGCTGCCTTCTCTCTAGTCTTACACTGCTAAATTAGGGACGGTGATGATTAGCTGCCTTCTCTCTAGTCTTACACTGCTAAATTAGGGACGGTGATCATTAGCTGCCTTCTCTCTAGTCTTACACTGCTAAATTAGGGACGGTGATGATTAGCTGCCTTCTCTCTAGTCTTACACTGCTAAATTAGGGACGGTGATGATTAGCTGCCTTCTCTCTAGTCTTACACTGCTAAATTAGGGACGGTGATGATTAGCTGCCTTCTCTCTAGTCTTACACTGCTAAATTAGGGACGCGTAGCGAAATTTAAAAAGCAAACGAACTTCTACCGTGATTGAAGATAATGTTTGAATGTTAAAACACAAAATATAGAAAGTCGTGTTAGTAAGTATTGTTTCTGAAGTGATCCACTTAAGAACGGTAAGGTATACAAGGGTTATATTAATAATTTTATTAGAATATTGATTAAAATAAAGAAATTACAGCAAACCAAAAACTGTTATTTAACACATACCACACTTGATAGGTGTACTGAATACAAAATAGGTGTATCAACGCGTCAGCTTCATGTAAGAGAAACCTTTAATTATTATATCAGTATATAACATCTACTAAAATAGACAGGAAGAGAGAAAAACACTTGATTCAAAACCTTCATAAAGAATGTGGAAGATTAGTTGTCTGTTATCCCAACAACAGTAAACTGTGTTGTTGGTACAACTGTGTTTTTGAGTAACGGCCACTTTTCCTAATATTAAGTCATTACATTGCAGTTCTCTCTATACGTGTTCTTGCCTAACTAAGGTGTAATTTATTATTTGTATATTAAATGTTTATTGGTGCATACGTATGCATTGAAGAAAAAAAAATAAAGTTTCTATAGATTGGTTTCGCCTTTCCCTATGAAATATAAGTAAATAAACAGCTGTTGATATACGTGTTAGGGTTAGGGGTTGTGTCCAAAATGAGATATCTATGGATTTGTATCACCGAGCCTACTTTCGTAATAAAGTCTACCCACTCAAGAGCAACTAAACTTAGAATTGGTTTGAATTTTTCTATGCCTATTTGTAGCATAAAAGAGGTAGGAAAAAACATAATAAACGTCAACAGGTGGCGCCATGTATGTATTTTTTCCTTCTGGCTCTGTTTTATATCTACCTCTCTATAATAAAAGAGGAACTCCTAATTAATACAGTATAAAAGTGTCTAAAACTTAATTTAAAAGTTTCAAGTTTAACTTACTCAACAAAACTGGTAAAATTAGGAAGAATTCATAACGTAAGTTTGTAGAGTTTAATCATCTAACCTTTAAGACCAACTGTTTAAATACATCGATTTATTTTGAAAGCAGAAGATAGCTAGTTTGAAAATTTTAAAACGCGTCACATGTGTTCCGTAAATAGTAAACAAAAATTTCATTAATATATCTACAAGCTGTGCATATACATACTATATTTTCAGTCGCTGCATAGCGGCTCATAACTCAGTCAACTCTCAACCGATTTCAGATCTAATTACCGTTTTGGACACAGGAGGCCAAACTTTTTCGACTGATATATCTTACCACGGCCAAAGTCTCATAGAGTAATGTACTTTAATCCTACCTAAAATAATTTCAATTTGAGGCTGAGTAATAAACTTGAATTGGTTGTACGTGCGCTCTAAAATACAGCTAATAAAATAGAAAAAAAAATATAAATTAATTTACTTTTATCTAAAAAAAAACAATCCATTTGTCGCGGTTATTGAGGATTTTTATAATTTCTTCTTTTGTTATTTCTAAAACGTACAGCTGCACATTGAGCTTTCTGTACTGTGTACGAAGTATCGATTTTTAAAGTTACAAGTGAGGAACTTGTACTTTCATTCCCGTTCTTGAATGACCTTGTTTCTGCTGATAATTTCTGTTTGTTTTAATTTTGCACAAAGCTACTAGAGGGCTATCTGTGCTAGCCGTCCCTAATTTAGCAGAGTAAGACTAGAGGGAAGGCAGCTAGTCATCACCACCCACCGCCAACTCTTGGGCTACTCTTTTACTAACGAATAGTGAGATTGACCGTCACATTATAACGCCCCCACGGCTGAAAGGGCGAGCATGTTTGGTGCGACGGGAATGCGAACCCGCGATCCTCAGATTACGAGTCGAGTTTCTTGACACTCTTGGCCATGCCGGGCCATATTTTCTGTTATAGTCTGATTAAGTTTCGCAGTGAATACAAATTGAACACTTTTCTATTTCTGATTCTTGTTATTTACAACAAGTGTCGTATGAATATCCTTTCTAAAAAAAGAAACTGAACACATGTTTCAAACATTTTCAAATTTGTGTCTCAATATGTGGATCACGGATTTCACTCCACAGCTTCACATGAACATTCATAAAAGCTTGCTTTCCCTCTGCCGGATGGGGCAGCCATAAGTTTACGAAATTTTGGTGCTAAAATTTAAGGTTTGAATCGAGCGGTGGACGCAGTTGCTTTATAAACAAAGTGTAAATAAAAGATTAAAATATTGTCTTTCATAGTGTTATTTTAAATTAGATTAATAGCAATTATCGTAAACTATATTAGTCATTCTTTCTCTATAATATTAATTATATTGTTTTAATATAAAGTGACTTTTATTATTCGTCGACTGACCTTTTTCATTTGAACTAAGTAAAATCAATATCTCAATAAATGAAATGAAATTTTCTCCAAATAATAAAACACCAAATTACACTAATTGTAGCACAACCCAATGTTAAACAAGAGCGCAATATACACAGCTAGAAATGATTTCAGTTCTTCTCTTTGTTCTGCTATAGTCCGAAATTCGAGTTGTGACAATATCTAAGTCCTAAATGTTCACGTTGAGCTCCCTGGTTTCATACAGTGGTGAGGTTGAATTCGTATATAACATGAACTCTTGTCAATAATGTCATTTAAAAACGCAATCCCATCTGACGACTATTAGATATACCAAGAACGCAATCCCATCCAACGACTATTGGATATACGAAGAACGCAATCCCATCCGACGACTATTAGATATACAAAGAACGCAATCCCATCCAACGACTATTAGATATACCAAGAACGCAATCCCATCCGACGACTATTAGATATACCAAGAACGCAATCCCATCCGACGACTATTAGATATACCAAGAACGCAATCCCATCCGACGACTATTAGATATACGGAGAACGCAATTCCATCCGACGACTATTAGATATACCAAGAACGCAATCCCATCCGACGACTGTTAGATATACCAAGAACGAAATCCCATCCGACGACTATTAGATATACCAAGAACGCAATCCCATCCGACGACTATTAGATATACCAAGAACGCAATCCCATCCGACGACTATTAGATATACGGAGAACGCAATCCATCCGACGACTATTAGATATACCAAGAACGCAATCCCATCCGACGACTATTAGATATACGGAGAACGCAATCCCATTCGACGACTATTAGATATACAAAGAACGCAATCCAATCCAACGACTAATCAGTGATGACGAGAAACCCACTTGTTGAGAAATTTATATGCAAAAAACGGCTCGTTTGGGCTGAGAAAACACTTTACATAGAAGAGCGAACAACGTTTCGACCTTCTTCGGTCATCGTCAGGTTCACAAAGAAAGAGGTAACTGACCGGAAGCTGACCACATGTTTGAAAGGGGTTGTGTAACTGTGTGTCGAAATGTAGAGGGCGGTATTAGATGTTTGAATATATAATTTATTATATTAATATAGGTATAAAGGCGTTCCTTTATATTGGTTTATTTTGGGTTTAAGTTGTTGTATAAGTAAGGCTTCTTTAATTTTACGTTTGTTTATGTTTGTTTCTTTATTTAATATTTGAGTGTTTTCTATGGTTATGTTGTGTTTATTTGACTTGCAGTGTTCGAAAACGTGTGAAGGTGACTTTTTATGTTCTTTGAATCTGGTTTCCATTTTTCTACTTGTTTCTCCAATATAGAAGTCGTGGCAGTTATCACATTGTATTTTATAAATAATGTTGGTGTGGTGTTTGTCAGTGTAGTTTTTACATAGTATAGACCTCAGTTTTGTGCCGGGTTTTTGAATAAACTTGGTATTAATTGGAATGTCATATTTTGTTACTAATTTTTGCCAAATGTTGGTTATTTGTTTGCTGATGTCGGGAATATATGGTATACAGCAGTATATGGTTTCGTGGTTTTTTGATTCGTGAGCTGTATTTACTTTAGTTGGTTGATTTTGCTTTCTGTCTAGGTGTGTGCGTATAATGTTTTCTACGGTTTGTGGAGGAAACTTATTGATGTTGGTGAAGTATTGTTTTATTTTGTCTAATTCATCGTTAATTTTATCTGGTGAGCATAGTTTTATGGCTGTGTTTATTTGGTTTGAGCATAGTTTTATGGCTGTGTTTATTTGGTTTGAGCATAGTTTTATGGCTGTGTTTATTTGGTTTGAGCATAGTTTTATGGCTGTGTTTATTTAAACCAAATAAACACAGCCATAAAACTATGCTCACCAGATAAAATTAACGATGAATTAGACAAAATAAAACAATACTTCACCAACATCAATAAGTTTCCTCCACAAACCGTAGAAAACATTATACGCACACACCTAGACAGAAAGCAAAATCAACCAACTAAAGTAAATACAGCTCACGAATCAAAAAAACCACGAAACCATATACCGCTGTATACCATATATTCCCCGACATCAGCAAACAAATAACCAACATTTGGCAAAATTAGTAACAAAATATGACATTCCAATTAATACCAAGTTTATTCAAAAACCCGGCACAAAACTGAGGTCTATACTATGTAAAAACTACACTGACAAACACCACACCAACATTATTTATAAAATACAATGTGATAACTGCCACGACTTCTATATTGGAGAAACAAGTAGAAAAATGGAAACCAGATTCAAAGAACATAAAAAGTCACCTTCACACGTTTTCGAACACTGCAAGTCAAATAAACACAACATAACCATAGAAAACACTCAAATATTAAATAAAGAAACAAACATAAACAAACGTAAAATTAAAGAAGCCTTACTTATACAACAACTTAAACCCAAAATAAACCAATATAAAGGAACGCCTTTATACCTATATTAATATAATAAATTATATATTCAAACATCTAATACCGCCCTCTACATTTCGACACACAGTTACACAACCCCTTTCAAACATGTGGTCAGCTTCCGGTCAGTTACCTCTTTCTTTGTGAACCTGACGATGACCGAAGAAGGTCGAAACGTTGTTCGCTCTTCTATGTAAAGTGTTTTCTCAGCCCAAACGAGCCGTTTTTTGCATATAAAAATCCAACGACTATTAGATATACCAAGAACGCAATCCCATCCGACGACTATTAGATATACCAAGAACGCAATCCCATCCGACAACTATTGGATATACCAAGAACGCAATCCCATCCGACGACTATTAGATATACCAAGCATAATTATCTGTTAAGTTAGGAAGTTTCGTGGAAAGGACTCGTAGTTGAACTCTGTCAGAGCTGTAAATAAGTTATGAAGTTTCTTTTAAAATGCAAATTTGCCGCCTATCGCGTTTCATGGTTCAGTAATGCAGCACATAAGAGCCAATCGAACGTAGTTTTAGGGTTTTGTTGAAACTGACATAGCAATATTAGATATACACGTGTTTAGAGAAAGTGAAATACAAACGCCACTCTATCTTGCTGCGTTTTTCATTTGATATGCGCGGTTGAAGTTTTCCTTCTTGTATTTCAGTGTCCCTTCCTTTCCCAGTTCTTCTGAAGACAGCGAGTTCCGACTACAATAATTAGCACTGAGATGAAAATGCGAGAAATAAAAATAGCTTTAAGTACCTAAATAGATTGTAAAGTACCAGTAGTTATTAACTAGTAATCATATTACAGAATATTACAAAAACCTAAAACCATTAGCACACATTATTATTTTCTTTACGAGACAATGCTCCAAAAACAAAGTTGACTAAGTACAGGTATCGTGTGGTAGTCCATATGTGGTATTTGCATATTACTAGTTCATTCAAATCCTGTAATACTGTGCGGCATGTCCAGGTGGGTTAAGGCGTGCGACTCCTAATGTGAGTGTCGCTGGTTCAAATCCTCCTCGTACCAAATATGCTCGCTCTTTCAGCTGTCGGGGTGTTATAAAGTGACGATCAATCTCTTTAGACTTATACTTATAAATTAGGGACGGGTAGAGCAGATAGTCCTCGTGTAGCTTCTCACGAAATTCAAAAACTAACCACTCGTCCAAATACATTTGAAAACAGCGACCTCTTTTGGGTTACACAATAAACGTCATTTTATTTGTGGCAAATCTACAGTCTCATGTGCGCTTGATACGTTTCGACGTCCCTCAACGAGTCATCTTTATTTGAGTTACACTGTTTATTTCCACCTCAGGTTCACTCGTGCGATCTCTTCAATTATATCATTTTTAAAGAATATTACGTCATCTTCATAAACCGTGCCCAATTATTCCTTCATAACAGTTTAATAGATTATTATTTTGATTAAATCTAATACTTCCTAGTGAATCAAGCATATTTTTGTATCATTTTAGGTGGAGATAATAAAATAATTTTCTGTCAGTGGATTGTGTGCTGTGTTAAAATGATCAGCTGTTGGTGAATTGGATTGTGTGGTGTGTTAAAATGATTAGCTGTTCGTGAATTGAATTGTGTTCTGTGTTAAAATGATCAGCTGTTGGTGAATTGGATTGTGTTGTGTGTTAAAATGATCAGATGTTGGTGAATTGATTGTGTGGTGTGTTAAACTGATCAGCTGTTGGTGAATTGGATTATGTTCTGTGTTAAAATGATCAGCTGTTGGTGAATTGGATTGTGTGCTGCGTTAAAATGATCAGCTGTTAGTGAATTGGTTTGTGTGCTGTGTTAAAATGATCAGCTGTAAGTGAATTGGATTGTGTGCTGTGTTAAAATGATCAGCTGTTGGTGAATTGGATTGTGTTCTGTGTTAAAATGATCAGCTGTTGGTGAATTGGATTGTGTGCTGTGTTAAAATGATCAGCTGTTCGTGAATTGAATTGTGCCCTGTGTTAAAATGATCAGATGTTGGTGAATTGGATTGTGTGGTGTGTTAAAATGATCAACTGTTCGTGAATTGGATTGTGTTCTGTGTTAAAATGATCAGCTGTTGGTGAATTGGATTGTGTGCTGTGTTAAAATGATCAGCTGTTCGTGAATTGAATTGTGTCCTGTGTTAAAATGATCAGATGTTGGTGAATTGGATTGTGTGGTGTGTTAAAATCATCAGCTGTTGGTGAATTGGATTGTGTGCTGTGTTAAAATGATCAGCTGTTGGTGAATTGGATTGTGTTCTGTGTTAAAATGACCAGCTGTTGGTGAATTGGACTGTGTGCTGTGTTAAAATGATCAGCTGTAAGTGAATTGGACTGTGTGCTGTGTTAAAATGATCAGCTGTTGGTGAATTGGATTTTGTTCTGTGTTAAAATGATCAGCTGTTAGTGAATTGGATTGTGTCCTGTGTTAAAATGATCAGGTGTTGGTGAATTATCTATTGATTTTATTTTCAAAATTTTTATTCACTCTGTATACTTCCATATATTCATTTTGTTAAAAATCAAAATCATTAGAGCAACATTTAATGTATTTAAATTAGATGCTGTTGGTCTATAGCCGTAACTGATTTTGTGAATTTTAAAATTGCGCAAAATCTGTAAGCTATGCAACTCGTACCTGCTGAAGTCTTCTCTTCTTGTAGTGTTATTCTTAATCGTTCTGTAAGAATCTCCTTGTGGAAGCATATACTAAAACTAGTCTAAAATATAGTCCGAACATAAGCGAAATGTTCAAAACGAAAAATAGATATATCACCATCAGCTGGATATGTTAGCATAACAGAAAACATGATTCAGTGGAAAACTATGTTTGCTTCTACTTGAAGGTGGCGATACCAGAAGTATTCATGAATCATTAGAAGTAATTAAATTTAACAAAATAATAACAATGTGTGACACAGGAACAAGAAATTACCAGTTGCAGAATTTACATAGATGGCGTGATATTCTGTGAGCATCGTGTAAACTAATATATTAAATGACTGAACACAAGGTGTTGACCGTGTTTTGTTGTTATGGTCTTCTCTCCTGGAGATGACGCGTCGAGGATTGGTGAAACATGTCGACGTCATACGAGAAGGAAAGTCCAAACGTGTCGAGTGTGCGCAAATATGTAGAGCAGCTTCAAATAAAACTACCTTTATTTTGTGAGCCACAAGAGGTTGCCGTTTATTTATGGACATAAATGTGTATGTTTGTGTTTTCATATAGCAAAGCCACATCGAACTATCTGCTGAGTCCATCGAGTGGAACCGAACCTCTGATTTTAGCGTTGTAAATCTGTAGACTTACCACTGTATTACCAGAGAATTTACAAAAATATCCAGGTAGTGTGTTATCATTCCACTAAACTTAAAACTACGTTAGTTTGAAACTGTCAACTGATCTTAAAACTACGATACTGTTGACTGATGCTGTTTACACGGGTATTTATTACTTATTCAAGACAGAACTTTGTGGAAGAAGCTTCCTCTGAGAATGTTTTGTTCAACTAACACTAAAAATACCAACTACATCTTCTTCTGAATAGAAATGAACACGTACAATCTTGGAATAAAAGTTGGTAGCATGACAGCAAAGCTAAATTAATTTCATATATTCTGGTACACCAAACTATTCCTTATATTTCTAGGCGGTGGTGCCTTGTTCGAAGCGTCTATTAAATACCGCAGAATGTTTGTTTGTTTTTTGAATTTCGCGCATGCCACACGAGGGCTATCTGCATTCTATAATTCGGCAGCAAGAGGGAAGACATTCGTGATGACGAGAAACCCACTTGGTAAAATGTATTTCAAGACGGCTGGTATAGGTATTAACACTTTTATGAAAATAAAGTATAGAACAATGTTTCGACCTTTTTAGGCCATCTTGACATTAACAAAGACTCTGCAACTCTCTTTGCATATTCTCTTTGCTAACTTGAAGACGATCTAAGAAGGTTGAAACTTTGTTTTATACTTTATTTTAATTAAAGTTTTAATACCCATACCAGCCGTCTTGAAATACAAGAGGAAAGGCAGTTTGTCATCACCACCCACTGTCAGCTCTTGGGCTAGTCTTTTACCAACGTATTGTGAGATTAACCTTCCCATTATAACGCACTGATGAGACGAGAATTCTAACCCGCGACCCTCAGATTGCGAAATGAGCGCCCTAACAACCTGCCCATGCCAGTCTACCAGTGAGAAACAAGCCGCCATCTTGGCGGCGTATTGTAGAATATCGAACACCCATGAGACGAAACCCCATTATCCTAGTTCCTAATTTGTATCTAAGAAACACTATTATCCTAGTTCCTAATATATATCCGAGAAACGCCATTATCCTAGTTCCTAAATTGTATTTAGAACACACCATTGTCCTAGTTCCTAATTTGTATCTAAGAAACACCATTATCCTAGTTCCTAACTTGTATCTAGGAAACACCATTGTCCTAGTACCTAATTTGTATATAAGAAACATCATTATCCTAGTTCCTAATTTGTATCTAGGAAACACCACTGTTTTAGTTCCTAATTTGTATCTAAGAAACACCATTATCCTAGTTCCTAATTCGTATCTAAGAAACACCATTGTCCTAGTTCCTAATTTGTTTCTTAGATACAAATTTGTATCTAAAAAACACCATTATCCTAGTTCCTAATTTGTATCTAAGAAACACCATTGTTCTAGTTCCTAATTTGTATCTAAGAAACACCATTATCCTAGTTCCTAATTTGTATCTAAGAAACACCATTATTTTAGTTCCTAATTTGTATCTAAGAAACACCATTATCCTAGTTCCTAATTCGTATCTAAGAAACACCATTATCCTAGTTCCTAATTTGTATCTAAAAAAACACCATTATCCTTGTTCCTAATTTGTATCTAAGAAACATCATTGTTCTAGTTCCTAATTTGTATCTAAGAAACACCATTGTCCTAGTTCCTCGTAATCAAAAGGTCACGGGTTCGAATCCCGGTCGAACCAAACATGCTCGCCCTCCCAGCCGTGGGGGCGTTATAATGTGACGGTAAATCCCAATATTAGTTGGTAAAAGAGTAGCCTAAGAGTTGGCGGTGGGTGGTGATGACTAGCTGCCTTCTCTCTAGTCTTACACTGCTAAATTAGGGACGGCTAGAGAAGATAGACCTCGAGTAGCTTTGCGCGTAATTTAAAAATAAAAAAAGAAATAATAAGCATTGGTGTAGCTTTTCGCGAAATTCAAAAACAATTTAACTAACAGTTTAAACTGTATACTTCCCATGAAACTTACGTCATAAAAATTTCTTTACCATTTTTGAAACAATGAACAAAAACATATTTTCAAGGTGAAAACCATTTGAATGACAAGATTATACCATCTTGAGTTTAAATCCAATATTTCATTTTAGAGTCTCAGCTTAGTTTCCGAGAAGTGTAGATCGACTAAAAAATCATAGTTTGGGACTGCCTCATCATTCTTTCTTTACTGGTTTAAAAAAAATAGAAAGTTTATTAATATTAAACTTTCTCTGATGAAAATAACAATATTAAGCTTGTGAATTGTTTATCGTATTATTTTAATGGTATTTATGAAGGAACATAGTTTAACTCAATGGAGATTCTCATGTATGTGATAAAGATATAAACATTTTAAACTTAACAACATGTTGCCATTTTACATTCACTTTTATTTAACTCAATCACTGACATTGTCAACATGTAAAACATCGTATTTTACTTGCTAATATTTAGTAAAATGAAGCTGTTTTACTACTTTTGACCTCCAGTGGTTCAAAGGTAAGTCTGACAGCTTAAAATGCTGAATATCAGGCTTTGATACCCGCGGAGAAAATAGCACATTGTGTAGCTTAGTGCTCTAAAATGTACAAACAAACAAGCTACAGTATTATTTGTTTCAATGTTTACATAACAAGGTGTTACATTTCCCATTTCTCATACTTTCTTTGAGGTCGTTTGTTGCATCCAAAAATGTTTAAGACTAAGTTCCTTGCTATTACTCCATTCTACTCTCTACATTTGTTCTCAGTCATCAATCTGTCAAAATGTCAATCACCAAGTTGTTCCTGTAAATACTGAGTTACACACTAAATATTGTGTCAATATGCGACACAACAATGAGAAACACCATTAAGTCAAGTGTAACTTTATAGCGAAAAGTAAAGTGTACACTTTTTCTCACGATTTTTATACCAGTAAGGCCTGGCATGGCCAAGCGCGTAAGGCGTGCGACTCGTAATCCGAGGGTCGCGGGTTCGCGCCCGAGTCGCGCCAAACATGCTCGCCCTCCCAGCCGTGGGGGCGTTATAATGTGACGGTCAATCCCACTTTTCGTTGGTAAAAGAGTAGCCCAAGAGTTGGCGGTGGGTGGTGATGACTAGCTGCCTTCCCTCTAGTCTTACACTGCTAAATTAGGGACGGCTAGCGCATGTAGCCCTCGAGTAGCTTTGTGCGAAATTCAAGAAAACAAACAAAAACAAACTATACCAGTAAACTGATATCGCTGAAAAAAAGTAAGTTCTTAGTCTAAAGTTTGGAGTCTTAAAATCTTGAAAAATTATTTGAAGACTCACAACTCTAACCACGGTCATTAATTCACTTAATGTAAAAAGTTGTGGCTCACCAGACGTTTCAAGTTAAAAACAATCTCCATCATCATTTCTTTTGACATCAGAATCAGATGAAGCTGTGTCAATAGTCCATGATGGAGTAGGTACAGGTACATAAGGTCTGTGATGGAGTAGGTACAGGTACATGAGGTCTATGATGGAGAAGGTACAGATACATGAGGTCTATGATGGAGTAGATACAGATACATGAGGTCTATGATGGAGTAGGTACAGGTACATAAGGTCCATGATGGAGTAGGTACAGGTACATAAGGTCTATGAAGGAGTAGGTACAGGTCCATAAGGTCCATGAGCAACAGATCTTGTAATAGACTGAAGCATGGGATAAGAAATCTCTTTGTTATTTCGAGTGTTATAGCCTTGTACGTTACATGAGCAAAACATAGCCGCCATCTCTGTGCTTTATACGATCATGTCAAACTATTGGAATTCCAAAAGGCAAAAACTTTTTTTTTACCTTTAGTGCATTATTCAACTTTTCGACACAAACGGTGCGAAATTTTGCGGAGCCCAAACTTTGTCTTGATTTAATGTTTTATTATAAAATACGTGCACTATTCGACAAATCCTGTAATAATTTGCTTTTTTTTTCTTTATAAGAAATGTATTAAAAATATAAAAGAATGTGGTTGGACCATTTACACAAACTCTTGCTGCCATAAGGTTTGCTTTTGTTTTTGAATTTCGCGCAAATCTACTCGAGGGCTATCTGCGCTAGCCGTCCCTAATTTAGCAGTGTAAGACTAGAGGGAAGGCAGCTAGTCATTACCACCCACCGCCAACTCTTGGGCTGCTCTTTTACCAACGAATATTGGGATTTGCCGTCACATTATAACGCCCCACGGCTGGGAGGGCGAGCATATTTGGTTCGACCGGGATTCGAACCCGTGACCTTTGGATTACGAGTCGAACGCCTTAACACGCTTGGCCATGCCGAGCCCAGCTGCTGCTATAAGGAACAAATAATATTAAAAATAAAAAAATAATGTCAAACTATACTTGACTGATAATCTGAGGGTCGGGGGTTCGAATCGTGGTCACACCAAACATGCTCGCCCTTTCAGCCGTTGGGGCGTTTAGGTGATGGTCAATCTTACTATTCTTCAGTTAAAGAGTAGTCTAAGAGTTGGTGGTAGATTTTGATGACTAGCTGCCTTCCCTCTTGCCATACACTAGTAAATTAAAAATGGCTAACTCAGATAGCCATCGCGTTTGTTTTAAATTCAAAACGAACCAAGCCAAACACGCACAAACAAATATATCCAGAAACGATATGTCATGCGGCCGGTTAATCGTTTATATACTAGTGGTGCATTTATCGTGGGTTTTAGAATGATTGAAAAGGCCCTCACGTCGCAATTGGTCTAGAGAAATCTAAAGCCAGTGGTTGTCAACATTTTAAGTGCAATAAAATATGACCCGATTTCAACAAAAATGGTTGAATTATGTAAAAGTACACATGACGTTTTGTGAAAAATGAATATTATTTTCGGATTCAGCGTAGATGAATTACTCTAGAACAGTAAATATTTCAAGTCAGCAAAGCCATTGCACGCCTGTGTTATCATGGTATCTATCAATATGTAACTCATCAAGATGTATCTATCAATACGACAGTCATCAAGATGTTTCTTCGAACTTGTCATTCATCAAGATATTGCTGTCTATATACCAAAAGCGAAGATGTATCTGTCAAAACGCCAACTATCAGACTGACCTCTTAAGATGTCAATCACCAAGTGCATGTCAATCATCAAGCAGTTCATGTAGGCTGTTGGAATTATCGTATTTTTAATAAATTTTGTTAGAGTTAATATAGTAAACAAATCATGAAAACCACTTTGTAATTTACACGTTAAAGTATCGTGAAATACTGGTTTGAATAAATGGATAATTTTAAAATTTTGAACTGAATTTAGCGGAGAGGAAAGTTCCCGATAATAAAAACACGTGCTACTAATCTAGAGATTTGCTTGTATTTAAAATTCTGAATTTCAGTTTTAGAATTTTTATCTCTGTGAATCCTTGTTTGTTCTTGTTACTAAATTCACGGTGAGCCTCTACTCGAGAATAAGGGAAATTCCATGCGTAAACAAAAATAACAATCCGACAAAAATATGTGCTTGTCTTAAGAATATTTCACGCATTTTATTTTAAATGACGTCCCGTAAACGTTAGAAGTTTATGACGAAATAAATACTTAGCTTCACTTGGCTGACTTACTGTTCTAAAGCAGGAATAATCGACTATAAATAAACACATCTCTAACAGTTGTCTGATAACTGTCTCTAAACAAAGCGCTAGAGATATGAGTGCTTTAACGCTACAATGTTATTACAGTAATCCGTTAGATAATTAGGTATTAGAGTAATCCGTTAGATAATTAGGGTCAGAATTTTATTGTAAGTTTATGTACAACCCAAGAAATAAAGTTTTAAGACGATTCTAAGGAAAAAGCAAAGAGTATGGACCGAAACGCTCGAATCTAGTAAATGTATATTTTCAGTGTTTTTACTAAGTGTTTATACATTTACACTCATTTCGGGGGATATGTTATATATCACACTTCTGATTCAGAATAGAAACCGTACAAGAGTCACTGTACAAACTTTCAACCAATTGGTTCAGTATTCTGAGGGCTTATAAAGGTAAAAATCAGAGTTTGATGTCAGCAAGTGGCACAATGTAGATGTCACGCGCATATCTTTGTGCTCAACTGCAAATGGAGAATCCAGTAGTTTACAATTAAAATAATTTACCAAAACTTCTGTAACAGCTTTTGGAAAATAATAAAGCAACAAACACGATATGAACCTACTTTCAATCGTATTAATACTTAAATTATCTTGTAGCATACAGGATCCAAATACGAGTTACTGAATTTGAAAATGTTAGCTTTCATTCAAATTAAGTTAAACAGGACTTCAACCCAGCCTGGTGGTCTTCCGTGAAGAAGGAAAAACAAAATAGATATCGCTTAGTACTTTGCGGCCGTGACAGCGTTAAAAGAGTGACAATCAAATTCCACTATATTGGTGTGATAGACAAAAGCTAACTTGTGGCGTTGAATACCTGTCGTCTCTCTAATGTTCCAGCTGTGGTGTCAGCTTCAACAAAATATTTCGTGAAAATGCGAGAGTACATTTAAAATTATTTAGAAAAAGTTAATGTTTAATCTAACGTCAAAAGGGACATGTTTAGACTCATAAAACAAACCCCGTATTTTCATAAACAAGTATCATCATAACATTAAAACTGATATCACTATTTTTAGATAGACAAATCGAATACCGATATTTGTATATATGGAAAAGTGACTCTGACAGCAATACCCTTAGACTCATGGAATAGGATATGATATCTGTGTGAGCATAAGAGCGTCTTAAGGAATATATCAGAAATAAGTTATCATAAACATAAAATAATATTTTAATGTGTGTAGCAGTGAGAAGATTATGTCAATCTACCTTTCTTTCAACATAATAGTAAAACAGATCATTAAATACTATTTATTACAAATATTCTGCTTATTGTGAGAAGAGGTTAGATTTTTATAGAAATAATACTTTTTGTTTCTGAAGTTTATATTGTACCCCAGTGGCACAGCGGTATGTCTGCGGACTTATAGCACGAAAAAGCGGGATTCGATACCTGTAGTGGGTAGAGTTTAGATAGCCCATTTTGCACCTTTGTGCTTAACTTAAAACAACAAATTTATATTAATTGATGTTTTGCTTTAAAAACAAACGCTTAGAATTGCTCGGAAAGTTATATTAGCAATATCTAATGAAGTGACGCAACCTCACATCTGCAGCACAGAATTAATTCACGGAAACTTCTCAAATGTTGGACAGTGCAATACGGTCTGACAACTTACGATCGGAGCTCACCGAGCAGCAAGCTCGTATATCATTGTTTTTTTTTTTTTTTCTATTCGTTTTCATAGCTGTTAAAATCATGAAAACTTGGGTTACAGAATCTGAGACCTGAAAGTGGACTAAATCTGTTGACGGAAATAGTTGGAACTTCTGGAAATTGTTAAGTTATAGCTGGTTCTAGAAACAGTTGTATATAAATATATATAATGCAATTAAGTTACTCAATCAGAAGGTCGATAAGAATATATAGTGACTGATATAGTAAGTGAAATTTCATGGAACAACATAGAATATAAAATCAGATGAAACTGAACCAAAGTAACAATTTCAGTGTTTTCAAGTATTAATAAAAATTATTGAGCTTCTGTTTGAGCTCCTAGTAACAGAAAACATGCTTGATCTGTTTATCTATCTGCATGTCTGTTTATCTACCTATCGATTGTCTGCTCATTTATCTCCATAGCTATCTGTATGTCTCTCTATCAGTTTGTCTGTTCATCTATCTATATGGCTATCTGTATGTCTGTCTATCTATCAACTTGTCTGTTCATCTATCGAGATGGCTATCTGTATGTCTGTCTGTCTATCAGTTTGTTCATGTATTTAGATAGCTATCTATATGTCTGTCTATCAGTTTGTTTGCTCAGCTATCTAGATGGCTATCTATATGTCTGTCTATCTATCAACTTGTTTGTTCATTTATCTAGATAGCTATCTACATTCTGTCTATCTATCAACTTGTCTGTTCATCTATCTAGATGGCTATCTATATGTCTGTCTATCTATCAGTTTGTTCATTTATCTAGATAGCAATCTATGCGTCTGTCTATTTATCAGTTTGTTCATGTATTTAGATAGCTATCTATATGTCTGTCTATCAGTTTGTTTGCTCATCTATCTAGATGGCTATCTATATGTCTCTCTATCTATCAACTTGTCTGTTCATCTATCTATATGGCTATCTGTATGTCTGCCTATCTATCAGCTTGTCTGTTCATCTATCGAGATGGTTATCTGTATGTCTGTCTATCTATCAACTTGTCTGTTCATTTATCTAGATAGTTATCTATTTGCATGTTTATCCATCAACTTGTCTCTCTCTCTCTCTCTATTTGCCTGTACGTATATTTATCTATCTGCCTGTATATATATTTATATGTCTGTCTATCTATGCACTTGAGTGTGTGACTATAACTTCCTACTACTAAAGTCCCCTGTAAGTAGCTCAGTGAGAAACTAAAGATTAACCATACTGGGTTTAGATATCCACAGCACAGTTAGCTCATTGTGTTGCTTTGTGTTTAACAACAAACTAACCAACAACAGTATGTTGGACAGTACTTATAACAACGACTTCCTTTGGTTGATCTTATAACTGAAGACATGAATCACAGCGAAATGTTAAAGAAACCTCATGTTGGGGAGCAGTGTTCCATATCGAAATGTTATGAGAAGGGAAGAACGAATCATATCAAAATATTACAACAAAGTTATGATAAGGGAAGAACGAATCCTATCAAAATATTACAACAAAGTTATGAGAAGGAAAGAACGAATCATATCAAAATATTACAACAAAGTTATGATAAGGGAAGAACGAATCCTATCAAAATATTACAACAATGTTATGATAAGTGAAGAACGAATCATATCAAAATATTACAACAAAGTTATGATAAGGGAAGAACGAATCCTATCAAAATATTACAACAATGTTATGATAAGTGAAGAACGAATCATATCAAAATATTACAACAAAGTTATGATAAGTGAAGAACGAATCCTATCAAAATATTACAACAATGTTATGATAAGTGAAGAACGAATCATATCAAAATATTACAACAAAGTTATGATAAGGGAAGAACGAATCATATCAAAATATTACAACAAAGCTATGATAAGGGAAGAACGAATTATATCAAAATATTACCACAATGCTATGATAAGGGAAGAACGAATCATATCAAAATATTACAACAATGCTATGATAAGAGAAGAACGAATCATATCAAAATATTACAACAATGCTATGATAAGGGAAGAACGTGTGTTTGTTTTTTGAATTTCGCGCAAAGTTATACGAGGGCTATCTTCCCTAGCCGTCCCTGATTTTGCAGTGTAAGACTAGAGGGAAAGCAGCTAGTCATCACCACCCATCGCCAACTTTTGGGCTACTCTTTTACCAACGAATAGTGGGATTGACCGTAACATTATGACGCCCCCTAGGCTGAAGAGCGAGCATGTTTGGTGCGAGCGGGATTCGAACTCGCGAGCCTCAGATTACGAGTCAAACGCCTTAACACACTTGACCATGCCGGGCGAGGGAAAAAATGAATCCTATGGAAATATTACAACAATGTTAGGATAGGGGAATCATATCGAAATAATACCGCAATGTTATGATAAGGGAGGAATGAATCCTATATCTTTCATTTCGAACCAGTTTATATTAGAAGATATAATTTCAAAATTTTATCCACAGTATTTATCGTTACACTGCTAATGTAAATATTATTAAAATCCTATTGATTTCAGTGTTTGCTGGAGTGAATTGTTACGTTTAATTTCTTTATTATGAATACATTCAAAATTTAACGACTGAGTTAATCGAAGATTTAATTACTTTAGCGTAGTATTTTTAATCACGGTTTTAAGTAGTTAAAGTGAATATTGCAGTCATACGATAAATCAGACAATTGTCGCACTAAATCTGTGTAATTCTGTCGGGTGTTTAAAGTGAAAAATCTTCATTTTATAACAGTTAGGATTTCTATGTTGAGCATGGAAATCCTTCAATCACATTTAGTAATTTACTGAAACGATTTTAACATAAAGGGCCTATTTTTGCAAACCATTTAATTAAGGTCATAATGGACCAATCTTTATTTAAATGAATAAATTATAATATATTTGCAGCTCTTTTAGAAACAACAGGAAATCCTCAATATCCTCAACACTTGATTACAGCTCTTTTAGAAACAACAGGAAATCCTCAATATCCTCAACACTTGATTACAGCTCTTTTAGAAACAACAGGAAATCCTCAATATCCTCAACACTTGATTGCAGCTCTTTTAGAAACAACAGGAAATCCTCAATATCCTCAACACTTGATTGCTGCTCTTTTAGAAACAACAGGAAATCCTCAATATCCTCAACACTTGATTGCAGCTCTTTTAGAAACAACAGGAAATCCTCAATATCCTCAACACTTGATATTATTTAAGGAAGGATTAGAGAAAGTTAATTTATGTAACTCCCCCCTTCTTGTTTTCCTGACTTTATTTTTGTACGAGTTTACTCGATTCGATTTTATTATATATCAGGATCTTTACTAGCCTACATTGAAATTGAAATTCTTTCAGGCAAAGTTAGAGTAATTTATTCTATGAGACATTTAGTGTGTTGAAGTTACATCAATCGACATTATGCGTCCAAAACTTTAATTACGTGAAGATTCAATTGCGGCAACTTGTGCAAAAGATTTTAAAATTTGTAACAAAATCAACGTTAAAATGCACAAAAAATTTTTATTTGGTCGACGGCCAAAAATTAAAAAGACTCGACATGTTTCGATAGCTTTAATTACATTCCGTGGTCAGTAATACTCTACCTGACAGTTCGACACCGAATAATATCCCTTGAAACACGCCTTTGTTAAAAGTCTGTAGATTTGTCGTAACATATACACAACAATATGTAGTATAAGACATATACAACAATATGTAGTATAACATATACACAACAATATGTAGTATAACATATACACAACAATATGTAGTATGACATATACACAACAATATGTAGTATAAGACATATACAACAATATGTAGTGTAACATATACACAACAATATGTAGTATAACATATACACAACAATATGTAGCATAACATATACACAACAATATGTAGCATAACATATACACAACAATATGTAGTATAACATATACACAACAATATGTAGTATGACATATACACAACAATATGTAGTTTATGACATATACACACAATATGTAGTATAACATATACACAACAATATGTAGTATAAGACATATACAACAATATGTAGTATAACATATACACAACAATATGTAGTATAACATATACACAACAATATGTAGTATAACATATACACAACAATATGTAGTACAACATATAACAATAACAATATGTAGTATAAGACATACACAACAATATGTAGCATAACATATACACAACAATATGTAAAGTATAACATATATACACAACAATATGTAGTAAACATATACACAAATATATGTAGTATAACATATACAAACAATATGTAGTATGATATATACACAACAATATGTAGTACAAACATAACAACAATATGTAGTATAACATATAACAATAAACAATATGTAAAATATGACATACACAACAATATGTAGTTTGTGTATGCAAAAAATATGTAGAACAAATATATAACAAATATGTAGTCAACATATAATACACAATGTAGTATAAGATATACACAACAATGGTATAGTACAACATATACAAACAATATGTAGTATAACATATACACAAACAATATGTACATAACATATACACAACAATATGTAGTTTAGTTTATAAAAATATGTAGTGCAACATATACACAACAAAAATGTAATTATAAGATATACACAACAATATGTAGTATAACATATACAACAATATGTAAATAAACATATACACAAATATGTAGTACATAAAATACAATGTAGTACAACATATACACAACAATATGTAGTACAAGATATACACAACAATATGTAGTACAACATATACAACAACAATATGTAGTACAAACATATACAATAATATAATATGTAGTATAACATATACAAACAATGTAACATATACAATATATAGCAACATATATAAAATGTGTAGTATAACATATAACAATAATGTAGTATAACATATACAGAACAACATGTAGTGCAACATATAACAACAACATGTAGTATAACATATATACAAACAATATGTACCATAACATATAATATCAAATAACATGTAGTACAACATACAATAATAACAATATAATAGTACAACATATACACAACAATATGTAGTATAACATATACACAAAAACAATGTAGTATAACATACAAATAACAGTACACAATAACATATACAGAATAATATGTAGTATACATATACACAACAATATGTGGTTAACATACAACATAATAATATGTAGTATAACAATAGAATAATATATAGTATAACATACAATAAATACAACATGTATAACATATACACAACAATATGTGGCATAACATATACACAACAATATGTAGTATATACAACATATAGTATAACATACACACAACAATATGTAGTATAATATACATAATAACACGTAGTACAATATAATGCGTAGTATAAACATATACACAACAATATGTAGTATAACAACAATATGTACATATACACAACAATATGTAGTATAACATATACAGAATAATATGTAGTATAACATATACACAACAATATGTAGTATAAGATATACACAACAATATGTAGCATAACATATACACAACAATATGTAGTATAACATATACACAACAATATGTAGTATAAGGTATACACAACAATATATAGCATAACATATACACAACAATATGTAGTATAAGGTATACACAACAATATGTACTATAATATATTCATGATAAGATGCGACACAATACATCATAAGAAACATAACACAATATGTTCACGACAAGATGTAAAATAATAAATTCACGACAACATGTAACACAGCACTTTCTTACAAGAGCGAGTTGTTTGTTATATAATATGAAAGTGAAAGTTACCAGTGGACAAAAAATAAATTAATGAATCTATTAAATATGTAATGATAATTAGTGGAATAATCTATGTACGAAAGCGTAGATTTCTGAAAATTCGCCATAAACTAAATGTTATGTTATGTTATATTATCGTCCGCTGAAGCATCGCTCGCATCTTTGGCGACAACTTCATTAACTTTTAAAATTTAACTTTCAGAATAAACATTTCCATTATTTTTATCTCACACGTGTTTCTTTTTATTCTTACTTGAACGTCTAGATTAACGCTATTTTTGGCTTAATAACACAAGGTTGTCTTTGATTTGAGTATACATACATTGCTGGCCAATTCTTAAGGCCAATGAACATAAAGAAAAAAATATGCTTTTTGCGTTATTAGACACAACCACTTATTTGAGTGGAGCTTCGAAAGATAAAAATAAGAAAAGGGAAAAAATAAACTTTTTTGCACTTAATAGGGAAAATGTGAACACTATGAAATTTGCTTAAATACTAGCTGGTTAAAAGTTTAAGGCCATACCAAAAAGAAGTCCTAAACAGGGTAGGAAATACCCAACAAGAGGTCTCAGTAGTAAGTTGCACGGCCATCATTGCGAATAACTGCAAACATTCGCTTTAACATGGTCGATATAAGCGTTTACACTGGCTGGAATGTTATTCCAAGTGATGAAGATGGCTTCACGAAGATCATGCACTGTTTGGAAGGTCCATTTCTATAGACTTCCCTTGCCATTTACCCCCAAACATTTTCAATGGAGTTCAGTTCGATCGAACACGCTGAATGGTCCAAAAGAATCACGTTATTCGCCATGAAAAAGTCCTTTGTCCTGCGAGCATTGTGGATTGCAGCGTTGTTCTGCTGAAAGATCCAGTCATTTCCACACAAACGAGAGCCTTCAATCAGTAAGGATGCTTTCTCCAACATGCCAATGTAGCCAGCTGCTGTTTGACGACCCTGTATAACCTGAAGCTCCATTGTTCCATGGAAGGAGAAAACACCTCCGATCATGATGAAACCTCCTCCACTGTGTCATGTAGAAAATGTCTCCGGTGGGATATCCTTATCGTGTCAGTAACGTTGGAAGCCATCTGGACCATCAGGTGAGATTGTTTCTCATCAGAGAACAAAACCTTCTTCGATTTTTCTAGGTCCCATGTTTGGTGCTTCTCAGCAACGTATAACTGAGCTGTTTCGTGGTATAGAAGGAGGCGTGGCCTTTGAAGACGTTTACTGTTTTTAAAGCCTTTCTCTCGTAGCTGCTGTTTTATTGTTCTTGAGCTGCATTCTGCGTCCATAATGACCTTAATCTGGTTCGATGATCGGCTGGTGTTTTGCCGGTCAACCCGTCGAATCCTCCTGCTTAACGCCGGCGAAATTTTCTTGGGCCGACCACTTGAAATTCTTTTTCCGTATTCCTCAAGGTCTTTTAATAAATTTTCAACATCAGTTTTACTATTCTTAATCTCACCAGTGATGACACGTTGAGAGAGACCTTGCTTTTGCAGCTCGACTATTCTGCTACGTTCAAACTCTGTCAACTTTTAGCCTTTGCCATGTTTTTACCCAATGTAACACAGGAGATGTCAGTGGGAGATGTTGACAACGCTAATGCTTGAACACAAATTACTAAATTTCGTTACGTGTTTACCGATTAACGCTTCGTTTGAGTATGGTCTTAAACTTTTTGACTAGTATTTAGGCTAATTTCATAGTGTTCACATTTTCCCTATTAAATGCTAAAACAGTTTATTTTCATCTTTCAAAGCTCTACTCAAATAAATAGTTGAGTTTAACAACGCAAAATGCATATTTTTTCTTTATGTTCATTGGCCTTTTGATTTTGGCCAGCAGTGTTCCATGTTAATCGACTTTATAACAGTTTGTGGAATGAGTGACAAAGTACCTTCTCTATTGTCACTGTAGAGAACTTACGCCAGGATAAGATAAGGATAAATATGATTACTCTAGTTAAAAGAGCTATTAAGTTTATTTTAACCACCATTTTGAAATATATTTCGCAGGGTACATGTCGTTTGTCGTCTTCGTCTGGTACGCCATCTTTCCGAAACAGATTCAGTTAGTCTAGATTGTCGTGAAACGTACATAAAACTTTTGACGGCGATAAACATGTTGCTATAGCAACTAGCAGTCACATCGCCCGAGAAGGCGCAAGAAAGGCAATTCCCGGGCAAATTTCTGACACACAGCTTTTCAAGCTGTAGAGACCTTTATAATTTATTCTTTCTATATTTCTAAAGTTTGGGGAGTCATTAGACGAGCATAACATAACAGCGGCTTTATGTTTTGATCGATAGAACCTTCAAAATCAGGAACAGGCTACGGTGCTGGAACATTACGAGATATGTTTTAAAATATTTTAATATTTTCAATGACAACAAAGCTAGATGCCTGTTGCTAGGATACAGTCGTTACTCATAACAGAATGACTTCTATTTATGTCTTAAAATGCCTGCCCTCTGCTGGTTAGGTCAGAAACTAATTTCTGGTATCAATAAAGTTACAAGAAAGAAGAATGCATCATCAATTGACGAACGTGCTCAGAAAACCAATCAAATGAACGTTTTTTACCAATTTTACAGTCTCAATGTACATAGGCACCCTGCTAGTACAGAGGTAGGTCTAGGAATTTACAATCTCATCAAATCAGGAGTTCGATTCTCCTCGGTGGATTCAACAGATAGCTCGATGTGGCTTTGTTTTTTGCAAACACACATTTAATGTACGTAGAACTTCAGTAATAGGACAGCTAGATATGCACGAATACATTCAATGCCAATAAAACAGTGAAAATACGACAGCAACCTACATTAGATAGTTGTTAAACTATAACGAACATTCCATACTTAAATTTTTCCGAATAAATATATTCCATCTCCAGGAAACTGACCCTCGCCAGTAGAGCGGTAAGTCAACGGATTTACAACGTTAAAATTAGGAGTTCGATTCCCCTAGGTGGGCTCAGCAGATAGCTTCATGTGGCTTTGCTATAAGGAAAACACACACACTCCAGGAAACTATATTACACGAGCTAACGTATTAATATAGCGATTTCTAAACTCGCAAAGTTCCAGGATTTTATAAAGAGGAATTAAAATATAAAATATCAGGTCATCCCTTGTATCAGATCATCCCTTGCATCAGGTCATCCCTTGTATCAATCAGATCATCCCTTGTATCAGGTCATCCCTTGTATCAGATCATCCTTTAAGAAAGTAATGTCCGAATTTAGGGTCATAAAAAGAGAAAGGATTTCAAACATTTTTAATGTTATTTAATCAATAATGTATGTTCCATTATTATTAATTACTTCCTGCCAACGATTAACAAGCTTCTGAATGTCACTTCTATAAAATTCTTGGAGTTTGGAGGAAAAGAATGTAGAGAGGGTAGTTTTAACATCTCTATGTGTTCCAAGCTCTTTTCTATCAAGATAGTTCTGCAAACTTCGAAATAGATGATAATCAGTTGGGACAAGGTCTGTAGAATAAGGAGGATGTGGAAGTTTTTCCCAGTCTACCTCTTCAATCTTTACAGATGTGATCCTTGCTGTATGGGGCCGTTCATTATCCTGGTGTTACACAAGACCTTTATGATTGATCAAAGCAGGCCTCTTCTCTTTCAGTGTAACATTCAAGCACTATAACTGTTCACAATAGAAGTCTGATGGAGTCGTTACATTGAGTGGCAGCAACTCAAAGTGGATCACACCAACAATATCCTACCAAACGCTTAATAAGACTTTCCTAGGGGGAGGTACATTTTGAGCTGTGCTTTAGCCAGTTTACCTGTACCGTGACTTTGCTTGCAACGCTTAACATTTTTATAATATATCCATTTTTCACCTCAAGTCACACGTGTCCACAAAACTTGTGTTACGTTCACGAGAGTGCAGAGAAGTGCATATATACACCCTTTCTGTAAGGTTGGCTTCTGTCAAATCATGGTGGACATATTTTTATACACCCTTTCTCTAAGGTTGGCTTCTGTCAAATCATGGTGGATACATTTTTATACACCCTTTCTGTAAGGTTGGCTTCTGTCAAATCATGGTGGACACATTTTTATACACCCTTTCTGTAAGGTTGGCTTCTGTCAAATCATGGTGGACACATTTTATACACCCTTTCTGTAAGGTTGGCTTCTGTCAAATTATGGTGGACACATTTTTATACACCCTTTCTGTAAGGTTGGCTTCTGTCAAATCATGGTGGACACATTTTTATACACCCTTTCTGTAAGGTTGGCTTCTGTCAAATCATGGTGGACACATTTTCCAAGTTTGACACCTTTCCAAGTTCTCTCATGACGGTGAACTGTTGAATGGGTTAACTTAAACTTTTGTACTAGTTCTTCAACTGTTACAGCGCAATCTTCATCAAGTGCAGCCAGCAGCAAGTCATCATTAAACTCAACAGGACGACCCGAATGTGGCACATCACTGAACTACTGAAACTACCTTCGACATTTTCTTTCATCAAGAGACTCCGCACCATAAACACTTTGAATGTTTCGTGTAGTTTCTGCTGCACTATAACCTTTTTTTAAACTCATAAAACATTATATGTCTAATGTGTTCCTCAGACACATCCATCTTCATAAGGGTTTATTTGATTAATAATCTGAAAAAGTGGAGTTAGGTTAGTTTCTTTTATTTGTCTGAACATTTTTATACACATCCTACTACATATTTTAGTAATTAAAACCTCTTACAAAGACAGAAATGATGATATATCATACACTTTGTGTATTTCATTTTTGGACATTACTTATGGGATGACCTGATAAAATGATGGATAAAAAATAAACTATGTTTGTTTGTTTTTGAATATCGCGCAAAGCTACACGAGGACTTTCTGCGTTAGCCGTCCCTAATTTGGCAGTGTAAGACTAGTGAGAAAGCAGCTATTCATAACCACACACCGCTAACTCTTGGGCTACTGTTTTACCAACGAATAGTGGGATTGAGAGTCATATTATTACGCCCCCACGGCTGAAAAGGCGAACATGTTTGGTGCGACGGAGATGCGAACCCACGACCTTCAGACCTTAAGTCGCGCGCCTTAACCCACCTGGTCATGCCTGGCAAAACTTGTTGTGTATAGAACATATCAGCTTTAGATATTAGAGATTACTTTTGTTTTATATATTCATTTACATCACAACTCCTGCGATAAAATCTATTATATATATAACATATTATCTTTCAAGCTTATACCTTTTGTATATATAAGTTAACAGTTACAGGGACAGCGTGTGTTGTATATATTACATAACAGAGAGATTAAATGTGTTATACATGTGTGTGTGAATATAACCTAACAACTGTTATCTGTGTTAAGTTAGTATAGTACAATATATGAGTGTTTTGGTACATATAAACCTGTGTTTAGGTTTTTGTCATTTTTACTTTTTAGCGTCTTATATAGCGCAGGATATTAGTTTAGGAACTTATAAACGAGTGCCATGAATATGTTATTTTTATTCTTTACAGGCCTATATAATACCGTTTAATACCTTTGTTATTTGTAAACCTGTGTTTCAATGTTTTGTTATTTTTATTCTTTACAGGCCTATATAATACCGTTTAATACCTTTGTTATTTGTAAACCTGTGTTTCAATGTTTTGTTATTTTTATTCTTTACAGGCCTATATAATACCGTTTAATACCTTTGTTATTTGTAAACCTGTGTTACAATGTTTTGTTATTTTTATTCTTTACTAGGTTATTCATTGTTGTGCTGTTTTGTGCACTTCCATATGAAATTATTAATAAGAAGACAATGCATGAAAGTACTGAAAATGACAGATGATAAAATCTATTTGAGTCTGGCATTTTTACTCATGAATCTTTGAAAGGAGTCCGTATTTTAGGGTCCACAAACGTACAGTTGCAGTAGAGGTACTAATACTAAAATAAATCTATTTACATGTGATACCGCGTGAAAAATATATAGAAATAATCCTCGATAATTAATCATAATCAAGAGAAAGTAATTGCTGTCGGTTGCCTTTAGTTTTGTGTCAAGTAATTATCACCAGCGCAACTCTTTCTGGGATGCGTTCTGATATGCGCCATGCTACAGGTCTCCACAACTGGGAGGCTGTGCTTTGTCCAATCATAAACTCCTTGGCATGAAAGTAAGAAACAATGGTATAGAAAAAAGGCTTGTGGTATATAAAAAACATATCAGACTTCTTGCACTTGTTTTTGAAATAACTGAGCGTAGAAATTTGATTTTCTTTCGATTATGTGCGCTTGCGCGCATATAGTAAGTAAATGTTTATTTTGGTTTTTAAACACAAAGATCCACAATAACCTATCTACGTTATGGTCTTGCAGGAATCGATATTCGTTTTCAGTGTAAAATTCTTTAAGCTCACGATTAAGCCTCCAAAGGGCATTTTCGACAGAAATACAAATAAAATTATCTTACTTGCATAGTAATAAATGACACAGAATGAAAAAAATGTAATGGAAAAGTGATAAGAAAAGTGAACTGATTGATTATTGCTGAGCTCATAATGGATTGATGTGTAAAACAATAGATGTGGATGAGTACAGATAAAATCTGGTGTGTTTTGTGCCAATCGTGTTTGTGAGATTAGAATCTGCGCGATCCAAACTTATCATAAAATTTGACACTCTACTCAAGGATATACCCCTGGATACTCCTAAGGACTTCATTTTTAAAAACTTGACACTGTACTCAAGGATATACCTCTGTATACACCTGAAGACTTCATTCTTCAAAACTTGACACTGTACTCAAGGATATACCCCTGGATACTCCTGAAGACTTCATTCTTCAAAACATGACATTGTACTCAAGGATATACCCCTGGATACTCCTCAAGACTTCATTCTTCAAAACCTGACATTGTACTCAAGGATATACCCCTAGATACTCCTGAGGGACTACATTCTTCAAAACTTGACACTCTACTCAAGGATGTACCCCTGGATACTCCTGAGGACTTCATTCTTCAAACCTTGACACTGTACTCAAGGATGTATTCCTGGATACTCCTGAGGACTTCATTCTTCAAAACCTGACATTGTACTAAGGATATACCCCAGGATACTCCTGAGGACTTTATTCTTCAAATTCTTCAAAACTTGACACTGTACCCAAGGATATACCCTCCTGAAGACTTCATTCTTCAAAACCTGATACTCCTGATAGACTTCATTCTTCAAAACATGACATTGTACTCAAGGATATACCCCTGGATACTCCTGAGACTTCATTCTTCAAAACCTGACATTGTACTCAAGGATATACCCCTGGATACTCCCTGAGGGACTACATTCTTCAAAACTTGACACTCTACTCAAGGATGTACCCCTGGATACTCCTGAGGACTTCATTCTTCACAAATTGTTTCGTAATGAGCCCCCAAACCTCCTTCAAATTAAAGTACTTTTCTTGTGCTCTTCTTAGATGCACAAGAGAATTTCATATGTATGCTTCTCTTGGGTAGCTAGTTATTCATACGAGCTACGACGTGACTAATTGAACCAGGAGCGAAATAGAAGAGTTAGAAAAAAAATAAAATACTTTGTCATCTGCCTGCTGTACAAAAACTAGAACTGTGAGTACTGTGTTGGTTGTGGTTGTACAAATCTTCGCGGTATTTTAGAAATTAAACACACGAGGTAAATTACTTTAATTTTCACCAAAGATGACAAAGAAAAATTTTAAAAACAATGGGTTAGTGAACAGAATCGGTTAAATGTCACGTCCAAAGCGATTTTTAGTGACCAAAGGTTGCATTTACTTTGTTTATACGTATAATTTGTTCGGCATGGCTAGGTGGATAAGGCGCTGGACTCGTAATACGAGGGTCGCGAGTTCGAATCCTCGTCACACCAGACATGCTCGCCCTTTCAGCCATGGGGACGTTATAATGTGACGGCAAATCTCATTATTCGTTGATAAAAGAGTAGCCCAAGAATTGGCGGTGAGTGGTGATGACTAGCTGACTTCCCTCTAATCTTACCATAATAAATTAGGGACACGAGAGCAGATAGCATGCGTGTAGCTTTGCGCGATTTAAAAACAAACAATATATTAATATAAATGTTACAATATCACATGGTCAACCGCTAGAACAACGGTAAGTCTACAGATTTACAACGCTATAATCAGGGGTTTGATTCCCTTCGGTGAACTCAGCAGATACCCCAATGTGGCTTTGCTGTAAGAAAACACACTGAAAATCACGGCTTTCAACTTCTGTTGAAATTTTCATAAGTATTGGTTGAATGGTTTTTATGATTAGTCTGGGGTTATAACTAGGTGAAAGTTGAACAAAGAAAACATTCACTGATCTCAGGTATCTAGCCTTCACTATGTTAATACATTAATGTGTCAGACAGAAGACTTTGGAAACATTGCCGTCATAGAAAATAAACAGATCGGGGTTACATTTCACGATTTTGAAAATCAATCATATTCTTTGGGTTTTTTACATTTTTAATCCTAATCGATAAACAAAACAGGGATCTGAAAATGTTTAGAGACATTAAGTTCTGATCTTACTTTTATAATGATACAGTGTTATAATGATACTGTCATTATCCTCCGTGTTATGTTTCATTTTACTTCTAGCTGATACTGTGTTATAATGATACTGTTATTATCCTCCATTATGTTTCATTTTACTACTAGCTGAAACTGTGTTTTCATGGTACTGTCATTATCCTCCGTGTTATGTTTCATTTTACTACTAGCTGATACTGTGTTATAATGGTACTGTCATTATCCTCCGTGTTATGTTTCATTTTACTACTAGCTGAAACTGTGTTATAATGGTACTGTCATTATCCTCCGTGTTATGTTTCATTTTACTACCAGCTGATACTGTGTTATAATGATACTGTCATTATCCTCCGTGTTATGTTTCATTTTACTACCAGCTGATACTGTGTTATAATGATACTGTCATTATCCTCCGTGTTATGTTTCATTTTACTACCAGCTGATACTGTGTTATAATGATACTGTCATTATCCTCCGTGTTATGTTTCCGTGTTATAATGATACTGTCATTATTACATTTTACTACTAGCTGATATTGTGTTATAATGATACTGTCATTGCTCTCCGTGTTATGTTTCATTTTACTACTAGCTGATATTTTGTTATGATGGTACTGTCATTATCCTCCGTGTTACGTTTCATTTTACTACTAGCTGATATTGTGTTATAATGATACTGTCATTATCCTCCGTGTTATGTTTCATTTTATTTTTAGCTGATATTGTGTTATAACGATACTGTCATTTTCCTCCAAGTTATGTTTCATTTTACTGCTATGTTATTGTGTTATAATGATACTGTCAGTATCCTCCGTGTTATGTTTCGTTTTACTACTAGCTGTTATTGTGTTTTTATGATACTGTCATTATCCTCCGTGTTATGTTTCATTTTATTTCTAGCTGATATTGTGTTATAATATGGTAAATTTGTTTTATTTCCGATCGTCACTTCCGTATTTTTGAGGCAACGTTCACAATAACACACAAGTGTTTAACAGGGAACAGAAGAGGTTCCCTTACTGTTTTGACAACAGGAACCAACGATAACAACAAGCAGGTTTTACTGTTAATAATTGGTATTCGTTGGTAAAATTGTAGCCCAAGTGTTCACGGTGGGTGGTGATTACTAGTTGCTTTCTCTCT
Source organism: Tachypleus tridentatus (assembly GCF_004210375.1). Taxonomy (NCBI): domain Eukaryota; kingdom Metazoa; phylum Arthropoda; class Merostomata; order Xiphosura; family Limulidae; genus Tachypleus; species Tachypleus tridentatus. The sequence goes on from NC_134835.1 coordinate 15,229,518, forward strand.
AGTCTTATATTACTAAATTAGGGACGGCTAGCACGAAATTCAAACCAAGTTGTTAATAACAATTAACTGACCGTTTCGCTTCCTCTACCTGATGTACAGTTTTTTAACTTCATTCACATTCATTTTCACTCATTCCAAACTGCATTCTCTGTCTAGAGGAAACTAGTTCAATTTTTTTAATTTGTCTTATAAACAGAGAAGTACAGGGAACACCACATTTCTTTAGCCTGGTATTAATAACATGCTTATGTTATCCGTTCTGAAACAGTGATATGATATATACATAATTGATTCTGTTAGCAGCTGCTTCCAACATAACAGAACAATGATTGCTACGAAAAGAATAGATCCTTAAGAAGTAAAATGGGAAGACGATGCGTGGTTTGTATCTGCTCAATCCAGAGGGATGAATGTTTTGTTAAGGGTCGTTACTGACGTATATCTTGTAATTGTTTCGTGTCCTGACGAAACAGCTGTGAAGAGACGTAATGGTCAGAGGTGTGGTTCGTTGACTTTTGTCTTATATAATAAGACAAGTTATTTTAATTTTATAGATAGAATTGGAGGTTATATTTTATTTAAATTTTATGTTCACTAACTTTTTGTTTCGCAGATAAAATAAAAAAATTAGAAAACACACTTCAACGGAAACTGTTTCACATCTTAATTTATCTCTATGACAACTGTAATAATGTTTTTCCAGAATTTACATAATGACTCCTAAAACCAATTCATTAAATAATTTATAAAAAGTTCAGTTTTCTTCCAGCCTTGTCTCGTTCCGAAACTTTCTTAGAAGCAGAAATAATAAGCTAGAATAATTAAAAAACAGTGAAATACCTAACTTTTCCGTCACCACCAGGCTAATCTATTAATAGGATACTAACTTCACTCTTGGATTGGGTGATAAGTGAACAGAACACGTTACATATGTCACTGTCTGATCAACAGAGGATACAAAGGTTTATTAGGTACTAATAGCTCTTCACACATTTCTAGCATCTCACATACTGTCTTCTGTTAAACATGCTTTAACTCTTGGTTGACGTAGAGAGATGAAACTATTCGAGAACAACGTGATAGAAATCACCACAGTAGATGTGAAATTTTAACAGCCCAGATTCAAGCCTGGCTAATATAAAACAGCAATTTCAACAACGAATAGTAAGGAAATGTGGGAGACACGAATATCATTTGTAACCAAATAAAAGCAATTATATTGGCATAACCACATCTAACGAGCTTTCTCTAAGTAAAACTAACATTTTAATTATAAATACTGTGATAAGTGAAATTGCTTTTAATCATCATTTCTTTGTCGTTTAAAAAGAAACTAAACAAACAGGCGTTTCGATCATTAATTCTTTATACCAGAGACTAATAGAACGAATTAATCAAAAAGTACGTTAATAGACAAGGAAGGAAGGGACTTGGACGAAACTCATTTCAAGGTGGCGCCTGTCGAGTCCTCAACGATTTCTTTTTATGCCAGCCGTGAGCTTTAGGACTATCGCTATAACGTATTACGTCACGTACTTTGATGCACTACAAATTCCATCTGTATTCAAAGTGCTTATTGTGCAAAACGTTATAATATTAGAAATGAAATAAAGCAAGTTTGCAGAAAAAACATATGTACCATTTACTGTGTATATATATTATAAAATATAAAAAACACATGTACCATTTAGTGTGTATATATATATTATAAAATATAAAACACATGTACCATTTAGTGTGTATATATATATATTATAAAATATAAAACACATATACCATTTAGTGTGTATATATATATTATAAAATATAAAACACATGTACCATTTAGTGTGTATATATATATATATATATATATAAAACACATGTACCATTTAGTGTGTATATATATATTATAAATATAAAACACATGTACCATTATGTGGATGTGTATATATATATATATATTATAAAATATAAAACACATGTACCATGTAGTATATATATATATATATGTATATTATAAAATCAGTGAAATATTATTGAAATTAAAAGCACGTTCAATTTAGTACATATAGTATTATGAAATCTATAGGAAATCTTTTGTAAAAGTTATGATTAAACTCTTGTATAATTACTTTGTGTAATTTTATAATACCAGGAAAATCATAGTAAACCGCCAAATAAAGCCTATGTGCTATTAGTGTATATAGTATTATAGAATCAGGGAACTTTAGTACAATTTGAAATACAACATATATATATATAGTATTACCAAATTAGTAGTGATTTGTCATGATGTTTCAGATAAAATAGATTTATAATTTAATATGTATAAGAGACTACGTAATAGGATGTTGGAAATTTGTGGTAATGTTTTTCTTGGTAAAGGCTATTATTTCATAAATAATCCTCAGAAAATAAAAAGGATTGAGAAAAGTACCTCAAATAATGTTTATTTAGCTTGTTAGAGCGTCTTATGAAATGCCAAATTTTGGCCATGTATTTGTTATTTGTAGAACCATGAGTCCTGAGACAGCTGCTACCAACAGCCATATCTTCTTGTAATAATATAACTGCCTAAAATATGAAAAATGGTACATATTTCTTGTATTTAATAGAAGAACGAATTATCTAAAGAACCAACTGCTAGGTAACAAACAAAACCGCAACTTATTGGATGTCATGAGAGAAATGGCTCCAAACTTACTGTAACAGCGTACTTACGTTATATAATTTTGCTTAGTTCAACATTTTTATTTCATTACAACAAATAAAATTTATCGTTTGTATATGTGTGATATTCTCCTACTTAAGCAGATTAGATACACTTTTCTTTTTTAAATACAAAAGATATGTGTTTTTTTTTTTCTATTTTGGTTAGTTATATGAGTATTATCAGGTATGGCTACAGTAGGGTAGACAGCTGTCAAGATATCGTTTTTGTTCACGAACAAAACGTGAAGTAATGAGATGAAAGATTATTTGTTTAGTTAGAGGATTTCAGAATGAAGACGTCTACGGACCTGAGGTGTAAAATTACTGTTAAAATGCATCTATAACATAAATTTCAAAAGCGTCACATATATTAGGAAGAAAAATCCATCTATCATTTATTATACGCAACGAAGCAAATTAGTACCTGATTGTCATAAATAACTAGACCCTTTACTTCTAGCAGAAAGTGTACATTATTTCAGAATATGATAATCATTAGTTTAATTAGATTGATGAGGTACTACAACGAGTTATGTCGTATAGTGACACACGTTTTGTGTCGTTTTAACGTCAGAATTTTACTGTCTTACTGTAAGAGATATTACTATACATTTTACTGTCTTACTGTAAGAGATATTACTAAACATTTTACTGTCTTACTGTAAGAGATATTACTAAACATTTTACTGTCTTACTGTAAGAGATATTACTATACATTTTACTATCTTACTGTAAGAGATATTACTATACATTTTACTATCTAACTGTAAGAGATATTACTATACATTTTACTGTATTACTGTCAGAGATATTATTACACATTTTACTGTATTACTGAAAGGAAAATTTTACTGTCTTACTGAAAGGAAAATTACTGACATTTTACTGTCTTACTGAAAGGAGAATTACTAGACATTTTACAATCTTACTGTATGGGATATTACTACACATTTTACTGTCTTACTGAAAGAAGCATTACTACACATTTTACTGTCTTACTGAAAGAAGCATTACTACACATTTTACTGTCTTACTGAAAGAAGCATTACTACACATTTTACTGTCTTACTGAAAGAAGCATTACTACACATTTTACTGTCTTACTGAAAGAAGCATTACTACACATTTTACTGTCTTACTGAAAGAAGCATTACTACACATTTTACTGTTTTACTGAAAGAAGCATTACTACACATTTTACTGTCTTACTGAAACGGGTATTCTTATACATTTTGGACAATAATATGACGTCATTAGTTTCCATGTCGCAAATGATATTTCAAACGTAATTTAGTAGAACTGATTATTAAGTCGTTTAGTATATCTCATAGTTATCAAGGAATTGTTGTAACTACGCATGCCCATCACTGTTTCTGTCGCGCCTCAAATGGTTTAAAGTTATTACGGCATTGCGAAATCTACCACTATTGTTAACATTGCAGTTAAAATTAGTTTTAACGACAATACTCAACAGTTAATAATATTGTTTAATTATTATACGTTCTAGTTTTCTCAAGAATTAGTTGATCTATAATATCATATTGTTGTTGTCAGTTTGTGTGAAAGAATTTACTTTATTATTTTAAAATTACTTTTAATATTGTTGTATATACATGTGTGTGTCTTATTATGGTTTGTTTGTATGCATCAAGTACAATATAACTAATACTAAGTATGAATCTAGTACATTAAATTATTAGGATATCGTTCTAATGTTACAGTTAATCGTATATGTGTATAATTTATTAGCTACGTCACTGCTACTACACAAGAATTATAGCATTGCTGTGAGGCAATAGTAACTGAAAATAATCTGAGAATTTCGTAATAACTAGCCTGTTGTTGGTTTCTATAGTATATCTCTCGTACTGAGAGTTCCTCTTAGAGGAAACCACTGGTTTTGAGAGTATACGATACGTTATTTCTGAAGATCCTAGGAAGTTAGATGTCGCCACGACTTTGTATAAACTGTCACAAAAAAATGAAATATATATGTATATAAATATGGGCAATGGAAAAGAAACCGTTTTGTTTTTCTACAATATAAATAAACCAAACAATCGAAAACTAATAATTACACAACAGTTATCTCGTTTATGTCGTATCAGAATAAGAACTCTGACAGTTAATGATAGAACAATGATATGCATTGTTATTTTTGTACAATGACTTTCGTTATTTAAACACATTCTATCCATTCGAATGTGGATGTGCCACCTACAATATTTCGCATGTCACATATAATTTACAGCATTCATAACAAATAACAAAAGCATCACCGTCGTAAACAGATTGTAAACAGAAATGTCCGCCGAAGCCTAAAGTCTTGAGATGAGATTACAGTAGTGAAAGAAAACAGTCAACTTGGCTTACACTAGAAAAAACTAAACAGTTCTCCACTAACAACTTGAAAGACGTGCTCCAACCGAACCGTACGAATATTTTGAAATTTGACTTATGAGAACAAACATGAGAAATATTCTTCAAAGTAATACGGTATTCCACACTCCTGAAAAGGGCTGAGTTTTATTCTTTAAAACAGAACAAGTCTTAAAAAATAAATTGTAAAGTAAAAGACATAATAACATTTTAATGATTTAAATTACTTCAAACAACAAATGTTATCACTAAAGTTGAAGGTTTGGTATTTGCTACAAAACAGGAGTGAAAGGTTCAAATTATG